>NC_081841.1:52300852-52480162 GCF_963259705.1 Myotis daubentonii
GAATTTCTCTCCCATCCTCCCCGTGTTGTCCAATTCCTTCGCAAAATGTGTCCCTTCTGTCTCTAAGGTAGATCTTGAATTAGCTCCTCCCGCACCCCACCCCACCCCACCCAGGGTCCAAGCCCCTGTCACTGCCTTGCACAACTGCAAAGGCTCCTGTCTGCTCTCCTGGCTCCCCAGGGGGTCAATTCACACGTCTGCCAGGGTGACCTTCAAAAATGCAAATAAGAAAAAAACAAAACAACAACTCAGGGCATGCCACTCTCGGCTGAACAGCCTCCTACGGCTTCGCTGAGAAAAAAGCCCCAACTTCCTATCCAGGACCCTGCCTATCCAGCCTCTCCTCCATCATTCTCCCCTCTGCCCAGTTGCTGCTCACACTGGCTGCCTTCCTGTTTCTTGAACTTGACAAGCCTTTCCCCACCTCTGGCCTTGGCCTTGCTGGTCCCTTTGCCTGGAACACTCTGCCGGATCCTTCACAGGGATGTCAACTCCCTCTTCACCCTGACCACAACACTAACGCAGCCCACACCCTCTGCCCAACCTCCTGTGTCACTTAGCCTTGTCTGTTTCTTCCGTAGAACTAACCACTTTCTGTAATTACCTTCTTCGTTCACTTGGTTGTGGTCTGCCTCCCTTCCCAGAATGCCAGCTGGTTCGTGAGTGTGGGGGTCTGGTCTGTCTTGTTCTCTGCCACCACAATGCCTGGCACAAACCTAGCAGGTGCTCAACACACTCCGCACATTTAGGAATGCAGGAGGCCTGGGGAGCCCACCGGCCACTCGTCACCCCAAGGGGCTACTCCCTGGGTGGGGCTGGCTGCTGACCCCTGTATTAACCTGTGTTCACCCGCATGCTTTTTAGACATGGGCAGGCCTGTGGTTTTCAACGTCAATATCTCAGCAGCCGGTGCTTACTGGGTATCTACCGTGTGCCGAGGGTTATTCTGAGTGCTTTACGTGGCTTAAGTAATGGTTTTGGTTTTTTTAATTCTCACCCAAGGTTATGTTTTCACTGATTTAGAGAGAGAGAGAGAGAGAGAGAGAGAGAGAGAGAGAGAGAGAGAGATTCAATCAGTTGCCTCCTATATGCACCCTGACTAGAGATTGAACCTGAAACCTAGGTATATGCCCTGACTGGGAATCGAACCTGCTACCTTCTGGTGTACCGGACAGTGCTCCAACCAACTGGGTCACCCAGCCAGGGCTGCTTAACTGCTTTTAACTTGCACGATGAAGCAAATACTAATATCCTCAGTTTACAAGCAAAGACTCACCAGGACACACGCAAGAATGTGTGATCATTCAGCAATCACCCTGGTGCACCATAAGGATTGAATCTATTGATTATTATCATACAGCAGATAGATGGGTGAAGTGAGTGCCCATAGGTGAGTCTGGGGCATTTAGTAACTATGCCGGAAGCTGGGGCAGAACGACAGGGAAGGATCAAGGAGTGTGTGTGTGTGTGTGTGTGTGTGTGTGTGTGTGTGTGTGTGTGGTGGGGGGTGGGGGTGGAGGAAGGTGTGGGGGGGCATGGGGCTAGTTTGGGCAAGGGGTAAGTACTAGTAGAAGAGGAAGTTTAGGCCACGCTGGGTCCCCAGGGCACTCAGGGTGCAGATGTGGTGTGGAGGCAAGGGCCTGGGTCCTGGTGTTCTGCCACCCCCCCGGGGCGTGATCGTGGGCAACCACTTCCCTCTTGGAGCCACATTAGCAGAATGCTGGGGGAGGCTTACATAACACGAACTCCCAGACCCACTGCCAGGATTGAATTAAAAAATGCTCGTGAAAGTGCTAGCAGAGGGCTTGCTGGAGAAAGGGCCCGGGAAGGGTGTGGTTGCCAACCTGGAAAGATGGGGTTAGAGCTATGCTCCGGCCCCTCCTGAGTCACAGCCATTGCTCTGTGCCCCTCCAGGGTGTACCACCTGTTGCCTCTTCTGTACTTGGCCTGCACAGAGTTAATACTCAATGGGCGTTTGGTGAGAGACCACGTGTGTTTGTAGAGTGAATGTCTGAGTGAGGGAGTGACCAGGGGGTGAGTAAGAGGAGAATAAATACATGAGTGAAAGATGGAGTGGATGAAGCAGGAACTAGAGAACCCTCTGCCTCTGTGCCTCAGTTTCTTCATCTGTAAAAGGCGGTGATAAGACTTGGCCCACCTTTCTCCCTGGGCTCCCGTGTGGATCGGATGAGATGGGCAGTCCATGGAGGCCAACCCCGGGCTCTGTGCGGGCCTGACACGGCTGGTGCTCCCCTCCCCCACACCCCTGTCCCCTGGAATTTATAGATTCCTCATTGTCCTGCACAAAGGCCTTCTAGGGAAGGAGGCGGGTGGGTGAGGAGACGGGAATTAAAAAGTCAGAGGCTGAGTAACAGCCGGCCACACCCGAGGCCCCATAAATCTGCCGGGGCTCCCTGTAAGATGGGCGTCCTTAGCCTTCACCCCGTGGGCCAGCAGGGCTCCTGCCAGGGGATCAGCGCATCCTCCTCGCAGCTCCAAGCCTCACCACGGTGGAGGGGGGTGTGGACGTGAAGACAAGACCCTGAGAGTGAGCCAGGGGTGGATCCTATTGTTTCCTCCCTTGGTGTCACAGCGTCCTTCCTCCCATCTCAGCTCTGGTCTGCTGCTGTTGGTTCTGGGCAGGAAAATGCGCTTTCTGTCGCTATTCTGAGTCCCTGGGTGAGGAGGGCCTAGAGGTCCAGACTCCGGGAAAACTGCCTCCTCCCCCACCCAGCCTTCGGGGAGAGGGAGGGGCTGAGAGTAGAATTGGCAGATGGTGCCGTGTTAACAGACGACATGGAAAACAAAATTACTCAGCTGCTCTCTCCCTCCACCTTCCCCGTGGAAGGGGATGGCCCTCAAACTGGGAAGATAATGATGTCAATTGGGAGGTTGGGAAGTAGGGAGAGAAGCTACTAGGATGTCGGCCGCACACCAGCCCTCGCAGACCTGTCCTGGAGTCCACTGGCTGGATACTCTCAGGTGGGCTCATTACCTCTCTGAGTCTGTTTCCTCATCTGTAAAATGGGCCGATGAGAAAGCCTGCCTTACCTTCTCACTGGCTTTTCTGAAGACAACATGGATGTTTATGTTTGCAAAATGAGCTTTACAACTTGTGAAGGTGTAACACTGCAAGCGGTTACCCACAAGCAGCAAGTGCCAGACCCTTCATTGTTTGTAAAATCATCTTCAAAACCTTTTTTTCCGCTTATAAAAAAATAGAATAGAGCAGAAAACATCACAGGGCATCACAAAGGTTTGTAAAACTTTGCTTTTAGTTATACATATGCTCATGTGTCCTGGGTAGATGTATTTCGTATGAGTGATGGTCAAGAAAGTTGCCAACGTTTTACATAGGGGAAATATTTCCAGAAGGGAATGGCGGGAAGATGGAAACTAACAACAGGAAACACACCAGGTGAGATCTGGGCTGGGGAGACGGGGCTCTGAGCAGCTCCGTGGCACTGAGGTTGGTGGAGGGGGGGGGGCGTTCTGAGGACCTACCTGCCTGCCCTCTCCGTGGGTGACAGGGCTCTCTTTGCTTTGTCAGATGCCTGGGGCCTGAATCCTGAATTAAACACCGGAATTAAATTGGGCCGTGCACACAGCTCCCTGAGCATGGCCCTGAACCGAGTCAGAGAAAACAGGCTGGTCAGTGGGAACCTTGACCTCCTGTGCCTGGACCCCTCCCCCAGCAAATCAACTAAGAGTGCACGCCAAAGGCTCTGCAACAGGTATGATGTACTGGTGGTCAGGACCCCTTGTCTGAACTTCACCCATGACCCTCATCTCCACCCCTTCCCTAGGGGCCTTAGTCCAGTGAGGGTAAGCTGGCCAGAGGGGCCCTAAATCAATCTCAGACTTCCCTGGCTGGCATTGAGTTACGAGCTGTGGGTTTTGTGATGTAGATCATGGTTAGGGAGGAGGGGGCATGACCTATGGCAGGTCACACAGGACCCCCAGAAGGGGCCAGAGCCGGGGTCAGAGGCCACCTCCTCCATTCTTCATTCCACCCTCTGGGTCCCATTCCATGTCTAGTCTTAAGCTGAGTTGAGCCAATTCCCCACTGACTGCTGGCCCCAGCTGCACCTGCCACCAGGCCTATAAGGTGGGAGTAGGGGGCTGAGCAGGAAAAAAAAATCCTGGAAGAAAGGGAGAGGATGAGATGACAGTACCTTTGGTTTCCTAAAGGGGACAGGTCTGTGCTCCAAACCAGACGCAAGAGTTTGCTGCGTGCGTTCTTTCTCTGTGGGTTTCCCAGTGCACTCCCCCCAAACCTCCCCCTTGTCTTCTGGTTGAACTCCACAAGTCAAGACTCCTGCAGACCCCAGCCTAAAGGAGTGTCCGATGGCTGGAGGGAAGATGTGACAGAGAGCAAGAGAGAGAACCAAGCTGGTGCTCCAGCCAGTGTACGCTGTCATTGTCAGAGGGATGGAAAGGTGGAAAGATCCTGACAGTGAGATGAGAAAGATCAAGGGTTGAAAAGAGAGAGAAAAGGCAAAGTGAGACAGACAGAAAGAAGAGGGACACACAGAAGGCAGTGAAGAGAGCGACGCTGAAAAGAAATGGGAGTGGCAAGAAGAGCGTCTGGTGGGCTCCTGTCAGCCCCAGCAGCTAAGAGGTCACAAGGAGCATAACCGGTACAAGTCCTTTGCTGTCGATCCCCCAGGCACCACCCTAAGACTCCAGAAGGCACTGACTGAGGTGTCCCGTATCACCCGGGATGCTATCCATTATTTTACACATTGACCAGCAAACTCCCCTCCCCCACCACCTCAGCCATCTCTATCAGCAGACATACACAGGGAGGGTCAAGACCCAGCCCGGGGAACTGGGTAGGGGCCAGGAAGGGACCAGCAGAGAGTCCTCCTGAGGACAGAGGCCTGTACAGGGTACCTCGGAACAGGATATCTCTACTGGTGGAAGGTAAAAGAAACCTCACAAACCTAGGTAACTCGTCAGGTGGGCTCAAGCTGAGCTATAGAAATAACTCCTCTACACTTCATGCTTTGGGCCAAAAATGCGACCCCCACCACCCTCCTCCTGTGCACCTGTCCTGCCAAGACCCTACCTCTTCATCTGACCCCCAACCCTCTGCTACAGCGTCAACTATGTCAGGTGGGGGTGCTCTCCCAATTCCTGTCCCAGGCTGCCACCTGCTGGCTGAGCATGGCCTTGCAGAAATAGGACCCAGGTGGAGGCTCGGGCTGGTCTGTATTAGGCCTGAGAGAAGGGAATTTGAAAAGCAAATTGTGAAATCTCCTTTTACTAGCTAGATGTCTTTGGGGCTCTCAGCATAGGTTAAAGCAGTGGTTCTCAACCTTCCTAATGCCACTACCCTTTAATACAGTTCCTCATGTTGTGGTGACCCCCAATTTCATTGTTACAAACTGAACATAATTAAAGCATAGCGATTAATCACAAAAACAATATGTAATTATATATGTGTTTTCCGATGGTCTTAGGCGACCCCTGTGAAAGGGTTGTTCGACCCCCAAAGGGGTCCCGACCCACAGGTTGAGAACCGCTGGGTTAAAGTCTTACCTTTCTCTATGGTCATTCCTGAATGGTGCTGGGGGCTCTCAGGCCACAGGAGAAACTGTCAGGGAGCTCATGGTTCCTGAGTGGCTGAAACTGTGCTAGATGCAGGAGGCAGAGATGACCAAGGCCAGGGAAACAGCCAAGAACGAGATTAATGATAACCAGTGTACAAAAGACAAAATATGTGCCTGACACAAGGTAGGTTTTGATGATTAGTTATTGCATGAATGAATGAATGAATGAATGAAGTACAGAAATAGCACCAAGGAGTGATGAACTGATTATAGGCGAGGTTGGGGAGGAAAAGAAGGAAAGTCAGGGACATTTCTCTGATTCTTTTCTTTTTTTCTTGTGTTATCAAGTTGCAATTATCTTGGTGGAAGATTCAAACATTATACAAGTTTAAAAAGCAAAATGTGATGCTCTCCTTTCACCTCGCTCCTATTCACCTCCCTTGCATTTTAATGAGCTACACATTAGAACCACAGGGGGAGATTTGAAAACTCCCACTATCCAAGTCATGCCCTAGACCAGTGATAGCGAACCTATGACACGCGTGTCAGAGGTGACACGCGAACTCATTTTTTGGGTTGATATTTCTTTGTTAAATGGCATTTAAATATAGAAAATAAATATCAAAAATATAAATCTTTGTTTTACTATGGTTGCAAATATCAAAAAATTTCTATATGTGACATGGCACCAGAGTTAAGTTAGGGTTTTTCAAAATGCTGACACGCTGAGCTCAAAAGGTTCGCCATCACTGTCCTAGACTTAATTACTTCAAATCTCTGGAGAGGGTTTTAGGCATCACTATTTTTAAAAAGTCCCTGAGTGATTACGCTGTGCTGCCAACGTTGAGAGCTGTTCCAGCCCTTTCTATGTATATATTTATATACATGTAAGCAGCCAAGTGCACGCATGCCCCCCCCCCGACACTAATTGAGCTTCTTTTCTCCTCAATTAACATGTCTCAGATATTTTCAGAGCAGTCCATATGAATCTAATTATTTTTTAGATTCCCAATGATAATATGCATGCACATATTTTTCAAGCCCTTCTCTATTGATGAACATTTGATTTCTTTCTAAACTTTTTCTTAGTATTGCAAACAATACTGCAAAGTATATACAGTATATCTTTACTCACATATGCATGTACTATTTTGGGAAAGATTTCTAAAAACAGAATTTCTGGGTCAATGTGTATATACATTTGTTATTTTGATAGAAACTGTCAAAATGCTTTCCAAAAAAACTTCACTAATTTACATTCCCCCAACATTGCAAGCACTTAATATTATTAATGTTTAATTTTTGCTAAACTGATGGGCCAAAAGTAATATTTCATTATTGTTTTTTAAAAATTTATTGATTTGAGAGAGAGAAACATCGACTTGTTGTTCCATCCATTCATGGTTGATTCTTGTATGTGCTTGATTGAACCTTAAACCTTGGTGTATCAAGTTGATGCTCTAACCAATTGAGCTACTTGGCTAGGGGTTCATTATTATTTGAAAAACATTTTTTTAATTGATTTCAGAGAGAGGAAGGGAGAGGGAGAGAGAGATAGAAACTTCAATGATGAGAGAGAATCATAGATCAGCCACCTTCTGCATGTCCCCCACCAGGGATCGAGCTTACAACCTGGGCATGCGAGAATAGAACTGTGACTTTCTGATTCATGGGTCGACCCTCAACCTCTGAGCCATCCCAGCAGGGCCATTATTGTTTTAACTTGCCTTTTCCTGCTTACTTGTGAGATTATGCATCTTTTCATATATTTATTGGCCATTTGTATTTCCTCTATGAATTAATTGCCATGTCTTTTGTCCATTTTCTCATTGAATTTTTACTTTAATTAGGATTAGAGAAAATTCTATTTCTGGTAATATGACTGGCTGGACTTTGGACAGATCTTTCTGAGTGCTAGTTAAAATACAAATGCAGGTTATTTTTAAAAGCATTGAAGAGATGGCTAGCTAGCAAGACTTTATTAGGTTATAATCTAAGGCAGGGTGGGAAATTTTTTCCCCCCAAGGGCCATTTGGATATTTATAACATCATTCGTGGGCCAACAAAATTATCAGCTTAAAAATTAGCCTGCTATATTTCGTCAAACATTTAATTAACTCACCCGTAATGCCTTGAAAGGGCCAGACCAAATGACTTTGAGAGCCAGACATTCCCCACCCCTGATGAGGGAAGGCAGGGTCTCAGGGAAGTAGAACAAGGAATCTACTGTGTCTGCGGACATTTGTTGAACTAGACAAACTTGAGCTTCAATTTCTGCAGTCTTTATCTTTGACAGAACCAAGGTGAGGAATTTAATAGATTTCTTTAAAAAGTTATGACACCAAAGGGTATGCCCTTAACGTACGACTGAATCTGAAATAAATCTGCCCCACTGTCACCTCCAGAAGACTTTAAGGTAAGCTGCCTCGGGGCTAAACAGATGAAAAGGCTCTATCTCTGAGTTGTAACCACTAGATGATCCTTGAGCTGATCTGCAGCCCAAGTTTATATTAACTTGGGTAATCCAAAACTCTCCCAGTCAGGAATTTAGTTTAAAGTGGTTCAGGTCTGGTGGTACCTCTAAGTGCCTGGCAGAAGCAAAGTCATGTTCTCTGTTTAAAAAAAAAAAAAAATCAGAGAAAATAAATACATCACAGTAAACAAACAAAAAAGAACAACCCCAAAACCCCATTAAACACAAAAGGAAAAAAGACTATCAGCAAGACTCAGCCCATCCATACAATCCAAAATAATCTCCTTAACTTAATTTTATCTGTAAAGTCTTTTTGCCATGTAATGTAACTTATTGACAGGTTCTGGTGATTGGGATATGGACATCTCTGGGGAGCTATTATTCAGCCTATTACAACAATGTCAATTCATTTCACAACGTTTGAAATCATAGATCTTTAAGATAATTAAATGGACAGATTGAACAGCAGATAAGATACAACCAAAGAGAGAATTAGTAAAGTGGATGACAGATTTAAAGAAAGCCATTCTTCATACAGATGGCCAAGAGACAAATGAAAAAATACTCGAAGCCACTGATCATCACAGAGATGCAAATTATAATGACAATGAGGTATCACCTCACACCTGTCAGAATGGCTACCATCAACAAATCAACAAATAAAAAGTGCTGGCAAGGATGTGGAGAAAAGGGAACCCTAGTGCACTGCTGGTGCAGCCATTATGGAAAACAATATGGAGTTTCCTCAAAAAATTAAATATGGAACTGCCACTTGATCCAGTGAACCCACTTCTAGGAATATATCCTAAGAAACCAGAAGCACCAATCAGAAAGAATGTATGCACAATTTATAATAGCTAAGATCTGGAAACAGCCCAAGTGCCCATCAGTAGGTGAGCAGATAAAAAGACTGTGGTACTCCCTGACCGGTTTTGCTCAGTGAATAGAGAGTAGGCCTGTGGACTGAAAGGTCCCAGGTTCAATTCCGGTCAAGGGCATGTACCTTGGTTATAGGCACATCCCCAGTGGGGACTGTGCAGGAGGCAGCTGAATCGATGTTTCTCTCTCATTGATGTGTCTAACTCTCTATCCCTCTCCCTCTCCTCTCTGTAAAAAATCAATAAAATATATATTTTTAAAAACACAAAAACCTGTGGTACATTTACATCATGGAATACTATGCAGAAGTAGAAAAGAAGAATCTCTTACCCTTTGAGACAGCGTGGAGGGACCTGAAGAGTATCATGCTAAGTGAAATAAGTCAGTCAGAGAAAGACAAGTATCACATGACCTCACTCATATGTGGAATCTACTAGTAATTAAAAAAAATAAACTGATGAATGGAATGAATCCAGAGACATGGAAGCATGGAACAGAATGAGGAATCTTGGAGGGAAGGTGGGAGAAGGTGGGTGGGTGGGAGGTAATCAACCAAAGACCTTGTATGCATACATGCATAACCCATGAACACAGACAATAGGGTGTTGAAGGCCTGGAGTGGGGGTGGGCTGGGCTGGAGGGTGTTAATGGGGGGAAAGAGGACATATGTAATACTTTCAACAATAAAGATTTTTTTTTAAAGAAATCCAGTCTTGTTGCCATAACAAAATACCACATACTGGGTGACTTAAACAACAGAAATTTATTTTTTCACAGTTCTTCAGGCTAGAAGTCCAAGATCAAGGTGCCAAGTGCTGGTTTCTGATGAGGACTCTCCTTGGCTTGTATATGGCTGTCTTCTCACTATGTCATGACATGGTCTTTCCTCTATGTTCACATGGGGGGTTGGGGAGAAGAGAATGAGTGCACCCTCTGGTGTTTCTTCCTTTTCTTAAAATGACAGGAGTCCTATTGCATTAGGGCCCCACCATATGACATCGCTTAATTTTAAGTATCTTCACAAAGGCCCTATCTCCAAATACAGTCACATTGGGGGGCTAGGGTTTCAGTGTATGAATTTTGGGGGACACAATTCAGTCCATAACAAATCTCTTGCTCACACCATGTATGAAAGTAAGTTCTAGATGGATTAAAGACTAAAGAGGCCAAAACCGGTTTGGCTCAGTGGATGGAGCGTCGGCCTGCGGACTGAAGGGTCCCAGGTTCGATTCTGCTCAGGGGCATGTACCTGGGTTGCGGGCACATCCCCACTGGGGGATGTGCAGGAGGCAGCTGATCGGTGTATCTCTCTCATCGATGTTTCTGACTCTCTATCCCTTTCCCTTCCTCTCTGTAAAAAATCAATAAAAAAAAATATATATATATATTTTAAAAAAAGACTAAAGAGTAAAATACAACTGTAAAATTAATACAAGAAATGAGATCTTTGTGATCCTAGCGTGGGAAATTCTTTTAAAACAAGACCCAAAAGCACACAGTATAAGGAGAAATTTTGATGAATTTACCCACATCAAAATTCAGAATTTCTTTCAATGAAGTTCATCACAGGTAAAGCTAGCAGAAAGGTTTATAGCACTGTTGCCACATTTAAACTTGATAATGGGATTATTATCTAGAATATTAAAAGGAATTCCTGAAAAACAAAAATGTAAAAACAGGAAAATTCAATAGAACATTAAACATAGGCTATGAACAGGCAATTCATAGGAGGGGAAATAAGAATGGCTATCAGGTATGTGGAGAATGCCCATCTGGTTGATAACCAGAAAAATCCAGTGTAAAATAATAGCAATACCACTTTATAGTTCTGTGCCATCTGATTGACAAAAATTAGAAGGCCAAATAATTATAAGTGTGACTAGGATGTAGGGAGACATTTATGCACTCACTGCTGGTGTGCACATACCAGTGGTGAGTGCATAATAGAGAGCAACCTGACAGCACCCGGTCAATAACATGTATGTGCCCGATGACCCAGCAATCTCAGAGATGCTCTCTGGCAGGCCCGCAACTAGATATGTACAAGGATGGTCACTGCAGCATTACCTGTAGAGGCAGGAAGTTGGAGGCAACCTAGGTGTCCATCACTAAAAGGAAGAAAAGTAAAATGTGATGGATGCACATATGGAATTCAATGCCGAAGGAAGAAGCGGGGGTGGGGGGGTGGGGGTGGGAAAGAGATAAAAAGGTATGCCCCACACCTTTTATTAGAACAGCAAGGTGTTTCCAGGAGCTCCGCCCATCTGCTTGCATTTCATTGGCCACAATTGTGTTACATGGTCACACTTAACCAAAAGGTGACTAAAGAGAAGGGGGGTTATAAATAGGGATTGTGCACTTAACCAGTGATGACTAACACATCATCTAGTAGGATTCACTGCATTTTACTGGGATTGGTAGAGGTACCGCAGCCATTTTGTGACCATGAGGAAAAGTCAAGAGATTCCCAGAAAAGGCCCTGACATCAAGTTACATCAACACCAAAAGCCTCTTATCCAGGAATTTTTTTATCTTGTGTGAAGAATAAACCTTTATTTGTTTACATCACTGTATCAGGTAGGGCTCAGTTGCAGAAACAAACCTGGCTCATTTAAAGAGAAAAGGAGGGAGAAGCAGGCTCCAGGCCCAGGAGCAACGCCCAGCTTTGAGAGGCACATGACCCCGGCCTGCCATCAGGAAAACAACACTCACCACTACAGGAAGCTGACGATCAGGAAGCTGCTCACCAGAGCGCCAGTGCATCTGTGGTGATCTGTGACAGCAAAACGGATGTCCCATGCTATTTAGCGCTGTTCTAAATTTATGCCTTGCACAGGAGCAGAACCTAAATCACGGATTCCTTGCTCAGGGGAATCTGGGAAGTGGTTAGCTTTCCAGCTCAGCGGCTCAGAAGAAACACTGAAAGGAGTTTTGGGCTCGTGTGGAGCAGCCAGTCTAGGTCAGCAACCACACCATGAGGTCAGCTTTGGATTACTAATGACCAAAGGCCCAACTGGCTGAAACATTGCACCGAGAGCAACAGGATAGGTCTTGAAAGCAGCACTGAGTAAAGGCCAAGGTCACATAATTCTAAGGTGTTAGTTAAAACATACACAATCAGCACTACATTTTTCAATGAAATGTACAGTTTCAAGGACATATGTGCTAATTGGTAAAGAGAAGTAGGAGGGGAATGAGCTATGGAAATCAGGAATAAAAGAAACTATATAAGGCTGGGAGTGGTATAAACAGTGAAATATGACTGGCTCAATTGTCTACACCTGAGGTCCAAAACCAATCCATTACCTTTAATATCAATATTACTTTGAGGAATAATTTATTATTAAAGTAAGACATAATTATAAATGTCTTAATTTGAATAATTAAATTAATGTATCTTAATATGAATACAACTTAAATATTTCATGTTTAATTTACCACACCAAAACTATTCCATTAGCCCTGACCGGTTTGGCTCAGTGGATAGAGCGTCGGCCTGCGGACTGAAGGGTCCCAGGTTCGATTCCGGTCAAGGGCATGTACCTGGGTTGCGGGCACATCCTAGTAGGGAGTGTGTAGGAGGCAGCTGATCGATGTTTCTCTCTCATCGATGTTTCTAACTCTCTATCCCTCTCCCTTCCTCTCTGTAAAAAATCAATCCATGTAATAAAAGGCTAATATGCAAATTGACTAAACAAGGGAACGATGGGTTGCTATGATGTGCACTGACCACCAGGGGGCAGATGCTCAATGCAGGTGTTCACAGGGGGAACACCGCTCAGCCAGAAACCCTGAGCTGGGTTCATGGCTGGCGAGCATAGCGGCAGTGGCGGGAGCCTCTCCCACCTCCGTGGTAGCGCCAAGGGTGTCTGACTGGCAGCTTTGGCCCACTCTCCACGGGCCTAAGCCATCAGTCGGACATCCCCTGAGGGCTCCCAGACTGCGAGAGGGCGCAGGCCAAGCTGAGGGACCCCCCCCTCCCCCTAGTGCACGAATTTTGTGCACCAGGCCTCTAGTAAAATATATAAAACAAAAAACTATTCCATTAAACGTAATATATCATAATCTCTGTAGTTCTAATTAGGCAATTCTTTAAGTTTTAATTTCCCCAGAACTTAAACAAATAGGCTCAGATGACTCCAGGAGCCCTCCCCGCCCTTCCCAGTGTCAGCCCTCTTTAGAGAGATGTCCACACTCACACCCACGGCCTCATCAAGTCACACTCTGCCAAAGGGAAAGGGACTTGGGGTGTTCAGAGACCTCATGACCCTTCCACCTTCCATGGATGTGTTTCCTGCAGCTGGTCTCCCCAGAAGGTGGAAGGTGAGCGCCTTTGGAGGACAGGAGGGTCCTCCTCTCAGAGCCACCCCGCAGGGAAGAGCAGCTGGGACCTGGGCCCCACGTGGGGCAGGACCTGGGGGCGGGTCTTGGGCGGCTGCGGAGGAGAGCACCTGCCTTTCCGGCCCCCATCCTTACTTAACTGGCTTGAGCCAGCTTAAGTCTAGCCATCTGTCACCTGCGTTGCTTCCTGGGGAGAGTCCACTCCAGCGCTCCAGAGACTGGTGAGTGTGCTCCCAGGAGTCTGGGGGAGGCTGTGGGCCCCAGCAGTGACTGCCTCCTAGGAAGCCCCCAACCCTAGGTGAGGTCCCATGGGAAAGAGAAGCCCCGCCCTCTGGAATCTCCTTGGGATCCTCACTTCCCTTGAACCACTCCTGCCTTTTTGGGGATATTCCACGTGTCCTCCCTGCCTCCACGTGTCCTCCCTGCCTCCACGTGTCCTCTTTTCCTCCATCTGTCCTCCCTGCCTCCACGTGTCCTCCCTGCCTCCACATGTCTTCCCTGCCTCCTCGTGTCCTCCCTGCCTCCACGTGTCCTCCCTGCCTCCACGTGTCCTCCCTGCCTCCTCGTGTACTCCCTGCCTCCACGTGTCCTCCCTGCCTCCACATGTCCTCCCTGCCTCCTCGTGTCCTCCCTGCCTCCACGTGTCCTCCCTGCCTCCAGTGTCCTCCCTGCTTCCTCGTGTCTTCCCTGCCTCCACGTGTCCTCCCTGCCTCCAGTGTCCTCCCTGCCTCCTCGTGTCCTCCCTGCCTCCAGTGTCCTCCCTGCTTCCTCGTGTCCTCCCTGCCTCCACGTGTCCTCCCTGCCTCCAGTGTCCTCCCTGCCTCCTCGTGTCCTCCCTGCCTCCACGTGTCCTCCCTGCCTCCTCGTGTCCTCCCTGCCTCCACATGTCCTCCCTGCCTCCTCGTGTCCTCCCTGCCTCCACGTGTCCTCCCTGCCTCCAGTGTCCTCCCTGCTTCCTCGTGTCCTCCCTGCCTCCACGTGTCCTCCCTGCCTCCAGTGTCCTCCCTGCCTCCTCGTGTCCTCCCTGCCTCCACGTGTCCTCCTTGCCTCCAGTGTCCTCCCTGCCTCCACATGTCCTCCCTGCCTCCATGTGTCCTCCCTGCCTCCATGTGTCCTCCCTGCCTCCACGTGTCCTCCCTGCCTCCACATTCCTCCCTGCCTCCACATGTCCTCCCTGCCTCCACATTCCTCCCTGCCTCCACGTGTCCTCCCTGCCTCCAGTATCCTCCCTGCCTCCATGTGTCCTCCCTGCCTCCACCTATCCTCCCTCAAAGGTTGGGTGGGAAGGGATACCCAGTGGAAAAGGCTCTCCCCGGGCAAGGGCAAGCGTTGGGAGACTTGCAGCTGGTGAGCCCCCTCCCTGCCCCCCTCCATTCTGTGTTATAGATGTCAGCTGGGCGCGGAGGGGGCACTCGCTTCTGCCCCCAGGCTGGAGGAGGAAGAGCTGCCACTGTGGAGGGGGCACTGGACATGCCCGAGGCACCGTCCTGCCCGGACAGTGGGACCCCCGCCCCAGACCGCAGGCTGGGGGCCCTGTACTGGCCTGTGTGCGCAACGACTCCGCCCAGCTTCAAGCTGTGCTGGAGGACGGGGTCTCCCCTGAGGAGGCCGCCCAGGCGGACGGCAATGGGAGGGTGAGCTACCAGGTGCTTCCCAGGGCAGCTCTGGGGCCGGCCGCACCACACGCATCCTGGGAGTGCCGGGTCCTCAGGAAGGAGGGAGCGGTCTCCGGGGCAGGGGTACCTCTGGGACAGTGCGGGTTTAGCGGCAGGGATACCTCTGGGACAGTGCGGGTTTAGCGGCAGGGGACCGGGAGCTCCTGGAGGGAAGCAGGGGGCTGAGCGGCCCCGCCCCCAGACGGCCTCCTGGTCGCCTGCTACCGCGGCTCCGGGAGCGTCGTGGCCCTACCCAGCCGCTGTCCGTTCCTGGACGTGAACCAACAGGACGCAGAAGGCGACACAGCCCTCACGCTGGCTGCCCAAGCAGGTGGGAGGCTGCTGACCCCACCCGCTGCCAGTGCCGGCCTCCAGACCCGGCCACAGCGCCGCACTCCGCAGGACGCTCTCCACCCCAGACGCCGCAGTGTTGGGTGGACGGTGGGTCCGGGGCTTCCCCACCCCTTTCCTGGGGTCCCAGATCCGCCTTCGGTGCTCTGCAGGCCACGCGCCTCCGCTGAGTCTCCTGCGCAACTACTACTCGGGCCTGGACTTGGAGCGCCGAGACCGGGGGCTGACGGCGCTGATGCAGGCTCTGAATGCCTGGCGGCCCTGCTCATGGCAGGTGCATAGGCCTGCACGGACCAGGATGCACGGCTTCCGGTCCCTCCCCAGTCACCCCAACAGACACCCCAACAGACACCCCAACAGACACCCCAACAGACACCGAGTCAGCTGTCATAGTTGCAGAGAGGAGAGAGGTGGAGACGAGGATCAACCTAGGCTGGCTTCCTGGATGAGGGGAGGGGGTTGGGCTTCTCACAGTCTAAGTCCTGCTATAGATAACTCTGTTTACATTGTTAACGGAAGTCCCAGAAAAGAAAACGAGAGGATACGTTAGACCAGTGGTCGGCAAACTGCAACTCGCGAGCCACATGCGGCTCTTTGGCCCCTTGAGTGTGGCTCTTCCACAAAATACCCACTTCTGCGCATGGGCCACGAAGTTTCAATCGCACTGTACGTGCACGCCCGCACGTGGTATTTTGTGGAAGAGCCACACTCAAGGGGCCAAAGAGCCGCATGTGGCTCGCGAGCCGCAGTTTGCCGACCACTGCCAACTGGAGAACTGAAATACAAGAGGCTGGTACCTGGAGGCAGACCCTCGCCTCCGCATCCTGGCTCTGCCACTAGCTGTGTGGCTTCCCTCTCGGGGCCTCTTCCTTCCCCGGGGTGATTCCAGCTCTGCCCCGCTAGGGTTCCGGGACCGCAGTGACGGTGCAGAGACGTGTGGCTGCGTGGAGGGCTGGAGGGAAGCCCACACTGTCTGTGGAGCCGTAGGCTCTCATTATTCCCTCAGGGGAGCTGCCCTCGGCTGGTCACTCCGGGGGCCCCAGCCTGCAGCTTTGCCCTTCCCCATCCCTCAGATTGGGTTTGGGGTGTGAAGGGAGGGAGTTCTGCACCCCCACCTTTGACTCAGAGTATTTGCTACTCCCCCCAGGATTAAAGGGGTTTGGTGATGAAAAGAAGGACCAGCAGAACCCCCCCCCCCTGCACCCCGCCCCGGTCAGGCCCTTGGTTCAGGAGTCCCTATTCTGTTCTGGGTTTGGAGGCCCCCAGCGTGTCTCTCTGAAGTCTTTCCCCTTCCCTGTACGTCAGCTTCCTTCACCATCTCAAACAGAGGTTAGGATCTGGGACTGGTCCTGTCTCTGGGCTGTAGCCACTCCCAGATTC
This sequence comes from Myotis daubentonii, assembly GCF_963259705.1. Taxonomy (NCBI): domain Eukaryota; kingdom Metazoa; phylum Chordata; class Mammalia; order Chiroptera; family Vespertilionidae; genus Myotis; species Myotis daubentonii. The sequence continues at coordinate 52,317,487 of NC_081841.1, forward strand.
CAGCCGTAACAAGATGAGTGGGCCTCTGGTTTTGAATTTAACCCAAATCAGTCAGTCCTGCTGCTAAAGCATTTGCCTCCTGCAAATCACCCATCCCCGTCCCAGCATCGCCCCGTGCCCCCTCCCAGGGGCTGACCTGACAGCAGTGGATCCTGTTCGGGGCAAGATGGCCCTGGAGTGGGCGGTGCTGACCGACAGCTTCCACACCGTGCGAAGGACCCGGCAGCTGCGGCGGCGGCCCCAGGCGGAGCAGCTCAGCCAGCACTACCAGCCGGAGTGGCCAGCCCTGCCCGGGCTCATGGCCCAGGCCCAGGCTCAGGTTGCCCCCTCTCTGCTGGAGAGATTACAGGCCACCTTGAGCCTCCCCTTTGCCCAGTCTCCTCAGGAGGGGCGTGTCCTGGACCACCTTGTGACCATCACGACCAGCCTAGCCAGTCCCTTCCTCACCACTGCCTGCCACACTCTGTGCCCTGACCGCCCACCTGCACTTGGGACCCGAAGCAAGTCTGTGCCAGAGCTGCTAGGCACCGCTCCCCCCCCTCCCCCAGCCCCCCAGCCTCCACAGGTGGTCCCTGGCCCCCGGGGCCTTGTCCCTCACCAGAGCCCTCAAGGTGTGCTGAGCATGTGCCCTCAGTGGCTACAGCCCAGGGACAGTGCCAGCCCCAAGCCCTCAGTCCCCCAGATCCTCCTCTCCAAGGCACCCTCATCTCCCAGCCGGCGTGAGCCAGAGCCCAGGCCTGCAGGGCATCGCAGGCTGGCCCCTCCTGTCTGGCGATACCAGGAGCTCCGGATGCAGAGGAGGAGTCAGGAGAAGGAGGCCGGGTGTGCACAGGGCCAGGGGAAGATGGGCTAGGCCGGACTGGGAGCAGGGGGTCAGCTCCTCCCACAGGCGCCCTGCCCTGTGGAGTCCCTCCTGCCTGTCATCCGATGCACGAGGTCATTCATACAACACTGTTTGCAGCGTAAGAGTGGAAACAGCCTATGTGTCTACAGCGGACTGGCTAAATGATCTGGGTGTCATTACTGTACACCCATGTGATAAAACAGTGATAAAACAGGAGCAAGGCAGCTCTTTATGCTCTGATATGAAACTATCTTCCAGAGGTTTGAGTGAAAAATAGCCAAGGGGTAGAACAGTGCGTATGGCATGCTACTATTTGTCAACTTTGCACAGAGCTAAACTTGACTAGTGCAAATACAAAGTGAGAACCAAGACTTATTTAACTAGTTAATGAGTGAACCAGCAGAATGGATCAAAGGAAGAAATGAAAACCATTATTGACAGTCAGTGGAAAAAAAGAATGCTGGAATAAGGTTGCAAAGTTGATACAAAAGGTTAATTCCCGCCTTGCAATAAAATCATAACTGGTTTTTTTTTCCCCTCGACCAGACGAAAATGATTTGCTATTTTTCAATCGTCTACAGGTTAACCCTCTTCACTTTACAGAGTCTGGGCCCCATCACTAGGAAATTGTATGTCAAACCAAGTGACTTCCCCTAGACGACCCATAGGTGGGGTGATTAGCCAATGGTCTAAAATATCTCTGAAGGGGCACCGAGTAATTTTGTGTGTGCCTTATTTGCAAGTTTTGAAATTTTTCTCTTTTCTTTTTTTGGTTGTTAATTATCACCTGAGGATATTTTTTCCCAATGTATCAACGTTGCCATCTTATTCCAGCATTCTTTTTTTCCACTGACTGTCAATAATGGTTTTCCTTTCTTCCTGTGATCCATCCTGCTGGTTCACTCATTAACTAGTTAAATAAATCTTGGTACTCCCTTTATATTTTTAGGAAGGGAGGAAGAAGGGAGAGAGGGAGAAAAAGAGAAATATCGCTGTGAGAGACACATCGTTTGGTTGCCTCCCACACGAACCCTGACCAGGGTACATGCAAACCAGGTACATGCCCTTGACCCGGAATCAAACCCGACACCCTTCGGTGCATGAGCCAATGCTCTAATCAGAGAAACACCAGCCAGGGCTGAATTTGTGAGGGGGGTTTTTTGATGTTATTTTTGTTGGTGTTGTTTGTTTGTTTGTTTTTCGTTAATCTTTGCCCCAGAATATTTTTTCCATTGATTTTTAGAGAGAGTGGAAGAAAGAGGGAAAGACAGAGAGAAACATCGATGTGAGAGAAACACATCAATTGGTTGCCTCCTGCATAGGCCTTGTCCAGGGTCTGAGCTGGGGAGGAGACTGCAACCAACATACGTGCCCTTGCTGGAATCGAACCCAGAACCCTTTGGTCCACAAGCCAACACTCTAATCACTGAGCCAAACTGGCTAGGGCTCTTAACATATTTGTTGCACAAATATATTTGCTTGTATATTTGTAATAATAAAAGCAACCAATATAAGGTGCTTACTATGTACATTTAACACTCCCAATAATCCTTTGAGGAGTTTATCTTGGAGGACATGGAGTACAGAGCGGGTAAGGAATTGCCGAGGGTCATCCAGCTAGAAAACGGCAGACAGAGATCAGGGTGAGAACCAGTGAGGACGCGGTCTCCTAACACTAACCCCCCTCGGTCTCACTGGAACTTCCCTGGAAAGAACCATGGGATTTTCTTGGGAAAAAGATGAACAGCTGACCAGGGTGGAAGGGAGACTTTTCATTGAACTATCTTTTTTAACCTTTTGACTCTTAAAAAAAAACCACTTCATTTTTTTTACTAGTAGAACACTTTTTTTAAAAAAATATATTTTATTGATTTTTTACAGAGAGGAAGGGAGAGGGATAGAGAGTTAGAAACATCAATGAGAGAGAAACATTGATCAGCTGCCTCCTGCACACCCCCTACTGGGGATGTGCCTGCAACCAAGGTACATGCCCTTGACCGGAATCGAACCTGGGACCCTTCAGTCTGCACACCGACGCTCTATCCACTGAGCCACGCCGGCCAGGCAGAACACTTTTAATTTATAGAAATGTTGTGAAGAGAGTTCCCATATACCCTACACCCAGTTTCCTCTATTATTAGCATGAGTGCAGTATATTTGTTACAATTTGAGCCAATATTAATACATTGTTATTATTAATAAAATCCATACAGTATTTATATGTCCTTAGTTTTCACTTCGTGTCCTTTTCCTGTCCAGAATTTCATCCAGGATGCCACTGTACATTTAGTTGCCATGTCTCTGTAGATTCCTGGAGACGTGAGCGTTTCCCAGGCTTTCCTGGTTCCTGGTGACCTTGATGCTGGTCAGGTATTCTGTAGTGACCCTCAACTGGGGTTTGTGTGATGTTTTCCTCACGATTAGACTGGGGTTATGGATTTTGGGGAGAAAGATAGCAAAGGTGATGGACCATTCTCATCACATCATATCAAGGGTGCGTACTATGAACATGACTTACCATGGTGGAGTTGACCTTGATCTCGTGGCTGAGGTAGTGTTTGTCATGTTTCTCCACAGTAAAATCACTCTTCTTCCCTGCTTTCTTTCTTTTTAAAAAACATTTCTATTGTTGACACTATTGCAGATGCCCCCCAACTCCCCTCCCCTGTGCCCACTTCCTCTCGGCCCTTTCCCCCTCCCTTGGCCCACACCACACTATCGTCTGTGTCCATGGGCTATGCATATCTGTTCTTTAGCTAATCCCTTCCCTTGCTTTTATCCAGTCCCCCCACCCCTCCCCTCTAACATTTATCAGTCTGTTCCATGTATCCATGCCTCTGGTTCGATTTTGCTCATCAGCTTATTTTGTTCATTAGATTTCACATATTAGTGAGATCATATGGTATCTGTCTTTCTCTGACTGGCTTATTTCGCTTAGCATAATAATCTCCAGGTCCATCCATGCTGTTGCAAAGGGTAAGAGTTCCTTCTTTTTTAAAAAATATATTTTTATTGATTTCAGAGAGGAAGGAAGATGGAGAGAGAGATAGAAATATCAATGATGAGAGACAATCATTGATTGGTTGCCTCCTGCACGCCGCACACTGGGGACCAAGCCCACCAACCGGCCATGTGCCCTGACTGGGAATCAACCACTGAGCCATGCCGGCCAGGCAAGAGTTCCTTCTTTTTTACAACCATGTATTCCATTGTGTAGATGTACCATAGTTTTTTTTATCCACTTATCTACTGATGGGCACTGGGGCTGTTTCCAGATCTTGGCTACTATAAATAGTGCTGCTATGGACATAGGGGTGCATATATTCTTTCTGATTGGAGGAAATTCCATACTGTTTTCCACAGTGGTTGTATCAGTCCATATTCCTCCCAGTAGTGTACTAAGGTTCCTTTTTCTCCATAGTCTTTCCAGCACTTGTTGTTTGTTGATTTATTGATAGTAGCCTTTCTCACAGGTGTGAGGTGATACCTCACTGTAATTTAAATTTGCATTTCTCTGATGGTTAGTGACCTTGAGCATTTTTTCATATGTCTATTGGCCATCTGTATATCTTCTTTGGAAAAGTGCCTATTCAGGTCCTTTGCCCATTTTTTAATTGAATTGTTTGTCTTCCTGGTGTTGAGTTGTATAAGTTCTTTATATATTTTGGAAATTAACCCCTTATCAGGTGAATCCTTGGTGAATATGTTCTCCCATCGGGTGAGTTTCCTTTTTGTTTTGCTGATGGTTTCATTTGCTGTGCAGAAGCTTTTTAGTTTGATGTCATCTCATTGCTTATTTTTTTCTGTTCCCCTTGCCCTCAGAAACACATTGGCAAAAATATTGCTCTGTGAGATGTCTGAGATTTTACTACCTATCCTTTCCTCTAGAATTTTTATGGTTTTGAGACTTACATTTAAGTCTGTTATCCATTTTGAGTTTATTCTTGTGGAGGGTGTGAGTTGGTGGTCTAGTTGCATGTTTCTGGATGCACCTGTCCAATTTCCCACGCCGTTTAGTGAAGAGACTGTTGTTTCCTGCTCTCTATACTGTGCTCTTCGGAAGGAAGTCACTGCATGAAGCCCACACTTACGGAGTGGGGAGTTATGCTCCATCTTCCTGGTGGTGGGCTACCTGCATAAATTATGGATTTATTTGGAATTCTTCTGCTCAGAATGTTTTGACTTTTTAATCATGTGTTACCAAAATTTGAAAAATTAAAAAATAAATCTGCTCTTTGAATTGGAGAACACACACACACACACACACACACACACACACACACACACACACACTGGGGTGAAAACGATAGTGTGTGGTTTCTCTCCAGAGGGTTCTGAACGCAGCCATGGGGGACTGGAATGGGTTGAAGGTTAACTTTGCCGTTTCCCACCTGTGTGATCCCTAAGAAGGCACGTACATTTCTCTTGACCGCTCCTTTGTTAAATGGGTGGAAACAGGGCTATTGAAACAATCCCGTAGATGATATGGGTAAACAGGCTCTGTGACATGTGAAGTGCGACCGGGAGTTGAGGTGCTATGGGAGGGCCCGGGGTACTGGGGTTGATTGAGCTGTTTCTGGGCCTTCAGGGTGGAGCTAGAGCTCTTCCCTCCCACCCACTGCTGACGTCGGAGCACATGGAGCCAGCGCCGGCACAGGCATGGCAGACAGGGAAAGAAACTCCGCAGACAGGCTTGGACAGCTTGGTGGTTACACACTTCTGTCTAGAACAGCGGTTCTCAACCTGTGGGTCGCGACCCCTTTCGGGGTCGAATGACCCTTTCACAGGGGTCGCCTAAGACCATCGGAAAACACATATATAATTACATATTGTTTTTGTGATTAATCACTATGCTTTAATGATGTTCAATGTGTAACAATGAAAATACATCCTGCATATCAGATATTTACATTACGATTCATAACAGTAGCAAAATTGCAGTTATGAAGTAGCAACGAAAATAATTTTATGGTTGGGGGTCACCACCACATGAGGAACTGTATTAAAGGGTCGCGGCATTAGGAAGGTTGAGAACCACTGGTCTAGAAGGTGGCATATGACCTTGGCAAGTTATTCGTCCTCTCTGAACCTCAAGGCTCCTCTGTAGGCTGGAAGTAATAATAACGTTGCCAGGGCCGTTGTGAGAACTAAGTGAAATAACGAAGCACTCCGCGCTGCACCTGGCCTGATTCAGTCACTATTGTTCTACTTAATCCTCACCTCGTTTGTTAGGGGAGGAAACGGAGGCCATGAAGGTTAAGGGACTTGCTTAAGGTCACCAACTGGTAAGTGGCTAGTGGCACTTGGAGCTCAAGTCTGTGGGACTCTCAAGCCGACGATGTCCTTTCCCCTGCAGCACTGGCCTCTGCGCCTCTCCCGCCCACGTCCACCTGGCTGAGTCTTACAGGGATGGCCACAGCATCCTCAGGGCCAGAGAGCTAGCCTTCTGGGGCTCTCTCTCCCGGCGGGCGTGGCGTGGACCCTGGCCGGGAGGCTGACCTGGCAGTAAGGACTGGGCCTCAGGTGGACATTTTACTCTCCACCTTGGAGAACACCCACCCCTCTGTCCCCGGCCAGCTCTAGGGCAGCCAGCATCCCCGGCCTGCAGTTCTGCACTTCCTCCTCTCGGGCTCAGCCATCTCTCTCTAATCCTCTCTCAGCTCTTCACAGCCTTGCAGGCTACCAGAGAGGAAAGGGCTGCTGGCTGCTCTGCCTGTGCCAGCCAAAGTCAGCCTCTCTACTAACCACCCAGCTTCTCCCCGCGCCTAGCCCAGCCCCTGAGGCTTCCCAACTGAGTGCTTGTCCGCAGAGGCCAGGGAGCCGGGACAAGGCTCGGGCTGTGCAGAACACAGGCCACAGCGAAGCTGCCCTGCTACAGCCCACAGACCGGGGTTTGATTCCTGGTCCTGCCTCTTATCATCCCTGCCGCCCAGGACCTCTTCCAGCCTCACCTGTAGCATCGAATGGTTATGATAAATACTGCCCAGGGTTTCTGTGCGACCTACCACTGAGAGGTATGCGAGGCACTGGGCGGCGCCTGGCTGGGCGCCCAGTGAGCAGAGCTTTTGTTACTGGGCTGCGAGGCAGGGTGAGGAAATGCCACGGGGACAGCTCTCTGGAGGAGGCCAGCGGACGTGTCCTTGGAGCCCATGGCCTCCCCTGTGATTCTAGGATACTATTCTGGGGGGCCCTGAAACAAAGACACATGCTCATCCCGGGCAGCCTTCCAGGAAGGTCCCGCGCCCCCAGCCCCAGGCCCCTGCGGCCCACTCCCGTCACCCAGCACTGACAGCCGCCACCGTGCTCCCTGGGTGAGCATGTGTCCACCCCCCACCCTGGAGACAGGGGCTCCCGCAGAAGGGACTGCAGGGTTGGCTGTCCTGACACATCCTGGGCTGCTAGCCAGGCGTGTGGGGACTCCTTGGGAACCCTCCCCTCACTCCTGTGTGGGCAGAAACCCCGTCTGTCTCCTGACCCCTGGCTCAGTGCCCAGCCCGTACAGGCTCAATGAATGTGTACAGAAAGGAACTGAATTCAGGCCCCACCAAGGTCCACGCTGCTCAGAGGGGCCTTTATCGTCTCCTTCCTCCTCTCAGGGCTGCTCTGGTTCTAGGGGCCGCAGATCTCAGTCATCCCAGGAAATCCCTGTTGAGTCAAGAGAAGGCAAGGGAGGACAGAGGACAGGTGGGGAATCATTGGTTTCTGTCCCCTTTTCCCCAAACGGGGCATCTAGAGAGGATTCCCTCTTCTCCAGCAGTCATACATTCCAAATGGCTGAACACATCCACGCATCTTCCACCACACCAACCACCAGGCCAGCCGGGCCCCTCCCCCCACCCCCCCCCACCCCGCCAGTCCCTCCCTCACCCCCATCTCCCAGGACCCTTTGCCGGCCCTATCAGATGTCAGCCAGCTATGCTGAGAAACCCCGGCCAGGGTTCATGCAGATTTTCAGACCCGCTCGCTGCTCCCCTTTTTCATAGGGATCAAGCCTTTTCATGGTTAAGGAAGATACTAAATCTGAAGGGAGGAGGCTTGGGGTTGGATGGACTGTGAAGCTTTGACCACAGTCACACAGGCAGTGTCACATGTAGACACACGGTCAGCCAGGGTCCCACAGGGACCATCAGGCTCCTGGCACAGAAGTACACACAGGCCCATTGGCCCATGAACTCATAGTCACAGCCAGAGAGGCCACACACACAAGCACCCCTAAACCCTCACACAGGTACACAGCACATAGACTCACTGACCAGGAAAAAATAAAGACAGGGTCCCCCTCCCCCCCGCCCACTGCCTGGGGCTCCTGGCCCAGCCCGTCCTTCTGTCCCCTCTGCTCACAACACTTTGCATTCCCCTGGGCATCCACGGCCCACACCGCCTGTGCGACTTCCGTTGACATGTCAGAGTCTGTCCGACCACGTGCAGCAGGAGTGAGGGGGCTGAGGGAGGGCCAGGCCTGCCCGCAAGTCCTCCCTTTAGGCCTAGGTACCCTCTTTCGCTGTGAAAAGGCAGGTCCCTCTGAGGAAGAGGAGAAAGGTGAGCGGGTTGAAACCTAAACTGTTTTGTGGCGATTTACTCCAGACCAGCCTTGGGCACTAAATCTGACCCGTCTCCTGCTCCCGGGCCAGGGGTTTGCCTTCGGGGAATGAGGAACAGGGGCCTGTGGATGGGGGGCTCTGGAGATAAGAGACTGCTGTAGGCCCTCAGTACCGCGCCCTCTGGCGCTGGGAAGGGCAGAGCCTGGGCACGGATGCTGGCGGGGTGGGAAGGGGGCAGGATTATGGCATTTCCCCTCAAGCTGGAAACAAAGGCAGATTCCTGTGTCCAGCTCCAGCAAGCTGGTCCCACCCCTCGAGTGCCTGGAGCTAGAGGAAATCCCGCCGGCCTCTGGCCTCGCCCAGCCAGCTGCCCCTCGGTCAAAGGCTCTGCCTCTCAGCCAGGGCCAGGACTTGCCCTCAATCCTGGGAACCTCATCCTGTCCAAATACCAAGCCCTCCCCATTGGGAATAGTCCCCGTAGCCCCTCAGACTCTATCCCCAAGCTGCGAGGGTCTGCTCAGCACCACCCCAGAGCCTACCAGACCCCCACACCCTTGCGGGCCAACGTGGGCCACCCTCACCCCAGCAAACGCAGGCCCTGCTTTTCCTTAGTGGACAAAATCTGGGTGCCTCTAGGAACTGCTGTGCCATCCAAAGGGCTCATCAGGCCCTGCAGGCGTCCCCCCATCCTGAGTGGGGATTGTGTGCCTCAGCTAATTGGCACATGTTCCTTTTTTGTACAAAATTGCAGCTCTAGGGAAGGGTGGAGGGGCCACTATGCTTAATTAGGGAAGGGTCAAGGGATACCATGTGACCCTAATAGAACAGGAACTAAAGGGGTATTATTACAAAATAACATAACGATAAATAATTAGGAGGAAGAGAAACTAAATGACCTAAATTATGAAGTTTTAAAATCTATAAATAGCAGCAAGACAAATAGTACATGGTATCCCTTATATATGAAGTGTAAAAAAAGTCATACTCATAGAAATCGAGTTTTTAAAAATGGTTGCCACCCTAGATGGTTTGGCTCAGTGGATTGAGGGTTGGCCCAAGGACTGGAGGGTCCCAGATTGATTCTGGTGGGAGGTATGTACCTCGGTTGCAGGTTTAATACCCCGCCCTGATGGGCGTGCATGCAGAAGGCAACCAATGGATGTATCTCTCTCACATCGATGCTTCTCTCTCTCTGTCTTTCCCCATCCCTTCCACTCTCTCTAAAAATCAATGGAAAAATATCCTCGGGTGAGGATTAACAAAACAAAAAAACAAACAAAAAAATGGTTGCCAGGAGCTGGGGGTGGATGAATGGAGGAACTAGGAAATGTTAAAAGGGTACAAACTTTCAGCTATAAGATGAATAAGATCTCAGAATCTAATGTAAAACATGGTGACTCACTGTATTGTATAACTGAAATTAGCTTAGAGAGTAGTACTTAAATGTTCACACACACACAAGCCCTGGCCGGTGTGGTTCAGTGGTCAGAGGAATGGCCCAACCACCCAAGGGTCTCAGGTTCAATTCCTGATCAAGGGCACATACTTGGGTTGCAGGTTCACTCCCCAGCCCCAGTCGGGGAGCATGCAGGAGGCAACGGGTCAATGTGTCTCTCTCCTATGGATGTTTCTCTCTCTTTCTCTCTCTTCCCCCTCTTCCTCCTTCCCTCCCGCCTTCCCTTCCTTCCAATCTCTCTGAAAAACAACGGGAAAAATCCTCAGGTGAGGATTAACAACAACAATGTATACGTATATCAAGTCATTGAGATGTATACTTTAGATATCTTGCAATGTTATTTATCAATTATACTTCAACGAAGCTGAACAACATCTGGAGATAGCATTGTAAACATTACTTAGGTTATCGAGGTAAATGTCCAAGAAATGAATGGCTGAAACCTTGAGAATTTCACGTATTTATTTATTCTTACCCTGTGTTTTTTAGGAATGCCTTGAATATTTTTTCAGAATGGCTGCTTCATACTTCAAAGTCCACTGTGGTAGCGACACACTCATCTGTATAACAAGGCCCTCAGGCAGCTTTTAGTAGGAGAGGCACCATTCAGCCCCCATTTCTGAGCAGGTAAGAAACAGAGGTCCCGTCTCACAGCCAGACCTCTGGTCTCCTGACTCTAGCTTCATGCTCTTTCCCCTATCCCACAGCTGGGCCTCCCTCCCTCAAAACAAACCGAACATCCGAACATCCGTGTGGGTTTTCAGCTGGTAGAGGACGCTCCCAGAAGTTTTGTTTTCATTCTGAGAATTGGCAGAGGCGGTATCGCCAGCCCTTCCTTACAGGTATGGGAGCTGATGTCCACACATCGCGCCTCCAACTCCAAAGTGGCCTCCTCCCCTCCCTCTCCTCTCCCTCCTCTGGCCGGACCAGTGGGGTAGGGGAGAGTTGGAGCCTGGAGGCGAGGCGGCCTGTGGGGAGGGACATTCCAGAGGTCGCTGGGCTTCAGGGAGGAGGCCGTCCTGGAGCAGCATTTCATCAGAGCCCAGGCTGCAGGCCAACCCACCCCGAGGCATTGTGTGGGTACCGTGTCATCTCAGACTCCTGCCCTGACATGCCAGCCCTCCTCAAGAGGCTCCATCCTGAGATGAGTCATCCCAGGGCTCAGGGGTGGGCCAGGAGGGGATGAGCCCTGTAGGACATCCTGGAGGAGCCGGAGAGGAGCAGGAAGGTGACTGGGTGGCTCACCCAATCGGGCCCCTGTCTGCCAGCCTCTTCCTAAGGTGCTGGGCTGTCCACACCCTCCCCAAACCTTAGCGCCAGCCACACTGAGCTGTGGTGACAAGGCCTGAAGACCGGGTAGTTTCCCAAATCTTAGAGTCAAAGAAGATCATACAAGGCTGGGAAGGATCTTTGCAACTCTCCGGTGTAAACACCTCGGTGTTCAGAGGAAGAAACTGAGGCCCAGAGAGCTGGATCCAGGCCTGGAACCCAGGGCCCCGTGGCACCTCCTGCCCTGAGCTGCAGGAGACGGAGGGGGCCACTTCTTCCTCCAGGCAAAACGTAGCTGCATCCAGCCCACAAAGCTGGGGATCCCCCCTCTGTGTGGAAGAGATGGAACATGGACTTCACAGGTATCTGCCTCCCTTCTCCCCCAAAGGAGACGCAGTTCTCCTCCTCGGGTACCCTGTTCTCCTGTTCATGTCTCTCATCTGAAACATCCCTAGGTTGTCTGACCTAAGTCTCCCACTCTGCCATTGAAGGGAGGCACAGCCCAGCTCACCCTCTGCTAATTTCCTCCCCTGCTCTTCCTTCCTACTCATCCTGGTGCCGAGCCCGCTACATAATCCGTGGGGCCCAGCACAAAATGAAAATGCTGAGCCCTTTGTTCAAACATATTATTAAGAATTTCAAGATGGCAGCAGCAGAGCATTAGATGGCATGGGGCGCCCTGCATCTTCAGAAGGTGAAAACCGTGGAGTTGGCCCTTCCCCAGGTGGTAAAAGCGATACTTAAACTCAACACTCGTCGCTGGTCCTGAAAAATCAAGTTGTTCATTCCTCTGCCTTCGTGCCAGCTCCGGGGCACCGGCCTTCCATAGGTGAGAATCCGCTTGAGGTTTCACCCACACACTCTTCCCAGGAGCAAGCCTCTGCTTCGCACTGCTGGGAAATCCTTCCGAGTATCTAAATTTACATCTCAGTCCTTCGGGCCTGTTTCCTCTTGTTCTGTCCTCGCTGATGATGGGGAACAGCTGGTCCTTCTGTGTAATTAATTCTTGTAGACTTGGACGCAGCCTGCAATTCCTTTTCCCTTTCCTCACTGGGCTCAGCCTCCACTGTTTTCTCCAGCTCTGTCCCTCCTGGGATGCCTGCCCCAGCCTCTCTGCATGCTGTGGGAGCCATGAGTTTCACAAGAAGCTCCCAAGAGCATGAATCAGTGTCCAGAGGACTCAATGCCTGGGGGCCGAGGGGGTGGGGAGTGTAGACTGCAGCACTGATGAGCAGCCCATCCCCCATCCGGCCCTGTCTTCCTCCTCCAAAAGTGCTCTACTTTTATCTATTTCATGGACCGTTTCCAGATAAAGTCCCCCACCCCCACTGACTCACATTGGCGACTCTCAGCTCCGGTCCACGGTGATGTTTCTGTTCTCAGGGTGTGTCTCAGAATGAACGCTTCCCTTGGGAAAGCCCGACTTCCACGTCCCAGGACAGAGATCCGTGGGCTGGGGCTGGGAGAGGTTTATCAGAAGCCATGGCAGGGCAGGGGAGAGAGTGGGTATGAAAGACGGCCGCGCGGCCACACGCTCATGTCTCCAGCTAATAGAGTGCCAAGTGGCCGCTATAATCTGAAAGAGCAGACACTGTAATCCTATAGTACTTCCTATTGGCTGCAGGACACCGGTCTGTCCTGACACTGAAATTTGGGTGTGCCTTGGTTCTGGAATTCACAGGCTCATGTTGTGAAGCAGCTGCAGGGAGGGGGGGGTGGCGGCGGCGTGGAGCGGGAGGGTTGCAGCAAAGGAAGTGAGGTCAGTCAACAATTGATGCCTTTAGCTATTGTCTCCCCCAGCCTCCATTGCCGTCAAAGGGTGGGGGTCCCTTGCCCATCTTACAGAATCTCCATATTAGAGCAAGACACCTTAGAGGTCTGCTCCTGTTTTAAATCTTTGTTTTTGAGAGTATTACAGATGTCTCCCATTTTCCCCCATTGCCCTCCTCCACTCAGTTCCCACCCCACCACAGGCCTTCACCACACTATTGTCTATGTCCATTGATTATGCATATCTCTATATATAAAACCCTAATATGCAAATAGACTGAATGGCAGAACAACCAAACAACTGGTCGCTATGATGTGTGCTGACCACCAGGGGGTGCCCACAGAACATGGTGGGTGTTGGTCGTGGTGGGATGGTGGAACAGGTGAGCGAGGGTGCCAGACCAAGGCGGGGCACCGATCGCTGTTATTGGGGCAAGCCTCTGATGGCTACTTAAAATTCTTTGCTCCTGTGTGCCGCAGTCCTGCCTGGTGCTCGCACCCACTGCCAGTGCTGGAACTGCCGCTCTCACCGCTGCCGGTGCCCAGCGCTGGCCCCGATTGCTCAGCACCATCAGTGGGTACAAGTGGTGGCTGCCGGCCCCGATCACCCCTCAGAGCTTCTCCACCTCCCCCTGCTCCTGAGGGGCGATCGGGGCCAGCAGCCGCCTCTTGCACCCACTGCCGGCAATGGTCCTGCTCACACCCACTGCTGGTGCTGGAGCTGCCACTCATACCTGCTGCCGGCACCCGGCACCAGTCCTGATTGCTCTTCATTGTCAGTGGGTGCAAGTGGCGGCTGCTGGCCCGGATCACTCCTGAAGGCTTCTCCACCTCCCCCTGCTCCTGAGGGGTGACTGGGGCAGCAACTGCCACTAGCACCTGCTAACGGACCCAGCCACACTTGCACCCGCTGCTGGCGCCAGCCCCAATTGCTCCTCGCCATCAGCAGGTATGAGTGGGGCTGGCACCGTCAGTGCATGGGAGTGGCAGCAGTGAGAGTGGGGCTGCTGGCAGAGAGGGGGCTGGGGGCCATGAAGGGAGGGGCTGTGCTGGGGCATGGAGGATGGGCTGAGACCCGCCCCTGTGCCCACCATAGCCTCGCAGCCCACAGTTCCTTTCAAGGTGCACAAATTGGTGCACTGGGCCCCTAGTCCTATATAAGAAAAGCGTAATGTGCAAATCGACTGAATGGCGGAATGACCAGTCGGTGGAGGACAGGGCCGGTGAGCAGGAGGCACCAGGCCAGCCAAGGCACATGCCAGCAGGCAGAGGGATGGGACAGCAATTGGGGAGTGGCAGCAACCAGCAGCGGTGGAGGGATGATCGGGGGGAGGGAGGGGGCAGGCAGTGGCGGTGACCAGCAGTGGCGGAAAGGCGATCCGGGGGAAGGGGCAGGGCCTGCCACTCGCCAGCTGGCGCTGTCCCCTGATCTGCCTGCCCGGTCGCCTCCTGCAGAGGATGCCATCAGTTGGACATCCCCTGAGAGCTCCAGGACTGAGAGGGTGCAGGCTGGGCTGAGGGACCCTGTCCTGAGTGCACGAATTTTCATGCACTGGGCCTCTAGTCTATATAATAAAAGCCCAGCAACCCTTAAGGCAGAATGACCAGAATGACCGGTTGCTATGATGCACACTGACCACCAGGGGGCAGATGCTCAATGCAGGAGCTGCCCCCTGATGGTCAGTGCACTCCCACAGCTGGAGCGCCGCTCAGCCAGAAGCCGGGCTCACAGCTGGCGGGCACAGCAGCAGTGGCGGGAGCCTCTCCTGCCTCCACAGCAGTGCTAAGGAGCAGTGAGCCAAGCGGTAAGGAGCGAGCAGGTGGGCAGTTAGGAGTGAGGGGTTCTGGATTGCAAGAGGGCACAGGCTGGGCTGAGGGGGGGTCCTCCCCCTGCCCCCACACAAATTTCGTGCATCTGGCCTCTAGTGTGCATATAAATCCTTTGGTTATTCTCTGCCCAACCTCCCACCCCCTTCCCTCTGAGATCCATCAGCCTGTGTCACGTTTCCAAGCCTCTGAACCTATTTTGTTCGGCAGTTTATTTTGTTCATTAGATTCCACATATGAGTGAGATCATGTGATACTTGTCTTCCTCTGACTGGCTTATTTCACTTAGCATAATACTCTCCAGGTCCCTCCATCTGTCTCAAAGGGTGAAAGATCCTTCTTTTTTACAGCTGCATAGTATTCCCTGGTGTAAATGTACCACGGCCTTTTTAATCCACTCATCTACTGATGGGCACTTGGGCTGTTTCCAGATCTTAGCTATTGTAAATAGTGCTGCTTTGAACATAGGGGTATATATATTCTTTCTTCTTGGCGTTTCCGTATTCTTAGGGTACATTCCTAGAAGTGGGATCACTGGGTCAGTTTGATTTTTAATTTTTTGAGGAAATTCCATACTGTTTTCCGTAGTGGCTGCACCAGTCTGCATTCCCACCAGCATAGGGGTCTGCTCTTGCTTCTAATACCCATGTCTTTCTCCTTGGCTGAGACCAACCCCTCCTCCGCCTCTTTATTTATTCATGGAATTAAACACTTCCATTGAGGCCTACCCTACGTCAGACTCAGCCAATCCTATGAGGCTGTGTGTGATGTCCACCTAACAGATGGGGACTGGGGCACCGGGGGGTGTCGGTGGCCTGAGCTTCTGTGACTAGGTGGATTCCCGGACTTCGGAGTCTTGGTGGGTAACCAGGAGGCTAGGAATCACCTTGCTCTCAGGGTGCCGGGGAGAAGCCACTCTGCTCCCTCCCAAAGCCTGGGCCCCCTTGTCCAGCAGTGTCCGGCGGAGGCTCTGGTCCCCGTGGCTAAAGCTCCCTTTCGGGGGGCGGGGGGCTGCCTCACAGGGAGCCGTACCAAAAGTTTCTAGCTCTCCCTCCACCCCCGAGGCCCACGGTGGCCAGAGGCGCCTTGGCCACTGGCTTCCAGGCCGCCAGCTGGAGGGGCTCAGGCTGTCCTCGCCGCCCCGCTGGGCCTGCTCTCCCCGCGCTGAGCAGAGGCTGCGGAAGCCGGGAGGGGACCAGCGGGGGTGAAGGGACAGAGGGAGGAGGCTGAGGACTTGGACGAGTGGGGACTCCCCGAGGGCGGGAGCAGAGGGGCCCACATCTTCGCGCACCCCCCCCCCCCCCCGTGGGCCCACGCTCTGCCCTTGGACGGGGATTGAAGGTGGGAAGGACGGGTCACTTCTCTCCCCTAAGCCCGCCCCGCTCGCCATCCAAGATGCCCGGTCACCCCTCCGCGGCTCCGAGTGGCCGGGGGCGCCCCCACCGCACCCCACCCCGACCCCCGCTCAGACGGTGCCTCCCATGGAGCTCCAGCCCCTTTGGCTCCGGGCCGGACCCCAGGCGACCCCTGCAGCCGAGTCCAAGGCCCGCCCCCTCGGGGAGGCGGATGTGGGAGGCTCGGGCGGGGGCGCGGCCGCGATCCTGGAGCTGGGGGGCCGGGGAGGGGGCGCTGGGGGGCTGCCCCGGGTCCGGAGCCGCGCGGGGGAGGCCCGGGCCCTGCGGCCCCAGGAGGGGCGAGCGGCGGCCCGTCGGCGCGCTGGGCAATAGGAAACGGTTTATTAGGAGGGAGTGGTGGGGCCGGGGCCAAGCAGGAAGACGCTGGAATAAGAAACATTCTCGCTCCGGCCCCTTTCCCAGTCCCGGAGGCCGCCGCGCCAGCAGCGCCGAGCGAGCCCCTCCCGGCCCAGGGCCCAGCCTCGTCGGGGCCGCGCCCAGACCCCTGCCCGCCGTCCGGGGTCCGCGGTGCCGCCGCGGCCGCCGCCCCGCACCCGCCAGCGCCCGCCGCCGGGCCGGCCCGCAGGTGAGAGAGGTCGGCGGGCGGGGCCGGGGAGGGGGGCGGCCTGAGCCACCCGAGCGGCCCTTCCTTGGGGCAGAGCCCCTCGGTGAGGTCGCCGCAGGGTCAGCCCAGCTCGTGGGGGCACAGCTATCCCTCGCCCACCCGCGGCGGCCCACCCCCCACCTGAGACGGGGAGGGGCGGACTGAACCCGGCGGGGACTGGCCGGTCCTGGGCGTCTCTGCTCTCCGGTTGTAACCCACGTGAAAGGGCAGGAGTGCTTCACCCACGGAGAACGGGTCCCCTGTCCCTGCTGGCAGCTGGCGGACCTGGGAGACAGGGGCCAGGTCAAACGCCTTGAGCCAGCCCAGCCCTTGCGGCTCCTGCTTAGATCTGAGGCTGTGACTCCAGCCCCGCGCCTCGCCTCTGACCCTGCGTGGTCAGGTCGCCCCTTGCCGTGGCCTTCCTGCAGCTCGCAGGCCAGAGGGGTCGCAGGCTCCCTGCAGGAGCAACCCCAGGTTTCCAGTCCGCCCTGGAGGCCAGTGCAGTTGAAGCCGCCCCCCTTTTCTTCTCTGAGGTCAGGGCCAAGGTGGACAGTAGCTGTCACCCTCCTGTGTTTATGGGCAGCTGCTGGCTGCATCAGGTCTGTCCTCTCTAACCCCTCCCTACCCCATTTGTCCTAGGACCTGCCCTTCCATCTCATTGGGGGGTTAAAGGGAGCTGCCATCTATTGAGTGCTTACTGTGCAGACGTGTATTTCTCGTGTAATCCTCGCCACAGCGTGGCAGAAGGGTTATTATACCCGTCCTACAGCCGGCAACGGCTTGTCCCAAGCTCCAGGGATGGTGCACATGGATGGCTGGGCTTTGCTAACATGTGTTAAGTGCCTACTATGTACCACTTACTCCTCTGCTAACTAATATTACTACATGATACCTATGAAATGGGCACTATTATTCTCCTCATTTTACGCAGGGAAGCCTAAACCTCAGAAAGTTTAAGTAACTTGTTCCAAATCTCATAGCTCCACGTGGCAGAGACAGGATTTGAATTCAAGTTTACATGAGCCAGAGCCAGATCCTAACCTCCGCGCTCCTCTGCACAGGCGTGGTGCTGTATCGCACTGCTGTTCAGGGTTCGTGAAGTGATGCAGAGAAAGTGCTTTGTGTCTGGCAAGGGGCAGCTGGTCGGGCAGCCTGGTGGGAGCAGCTCAGTCCGGCCTCTCCTGTTTGGGTCGGACCTGCGGGTGGGCGGAGTGAGGCGCCTCCTTGCTGTGCTGAGCCAGTGCGTCTGACCGGGGCAGTTTCTATCAATCCCTCAGGTGTTTTGGGGAGCAGAGATTGACACCCACCTTCCCAGCACCCCCTACTCTGGTTCTCCCACCTGTGACTAAGCCTTCAGCTAACATGACTTCTATCTCCACATCTAAACAAAGCCACACCGGGTACCTGTTGGTGACAGCAGTGGACAATCTGTTAATGTTGGTGAGACCCACTCACTCTTTTTCCTCCTTGGTGGGGCTCACCCAACACCAAACAGTTGGAGGAATAAAGTGACCAAAGAAGGATTTATGATCAGTAATGTATGTGGATCAAGACACACGTGGTGATTACGGGCAACAAATTTAACACCCCCGAGCCTCAGTTTCCCCCATTGGGATGTTGTGTGGGTTAAATGAGGTCAACCGTTAAAGTTCAGTCCATAGCACATAAGTTATACTCGGAGAAGGTTAACTCTTATTACTAAGGACTTCATAGTGGTAAGTTAATGTTTGATATTAGTTTAGCATTTGTGATTTCTGGCCAATAACAGTGATGCTACTGTCAGCAGGAGATCTTTCGTGAAGTTTTGCTTAGAAACGAAAGGATACCATCAGTCCCCAGGAGTCCATTTGTGCTAGAGTCAGGTTGCAGGATGAATCACACGGGGTCAGCTCTGAGTTTGGAATGGCCGGCACCCTCCTGTACTTAACCTTACACTGGGCACAGTTAGAAATCAGACAGTCACAATTTTACTCCCCGACACTCCCAGATGAGACCAGAGGTGGGTCTCCCCGTACCGTTCCTGGGCCTGGGAGATGAGGAGGATTGGATGTCAGTAGCAAAGCCCTGGACCCGGCCTCCCTCCACAGTGTTTCCAAGACCTTGACTTTCATGTTTAGCCTGTGTTTCTTTCTTCTCCCGTAAAGGGGGAGGTCCCTGGATGGGAGTGAGAGTCCTGTCCTCTGCACCCCACTCCCACTCACCAGCAGGTCCTATGAAATGAAAGCATGGAGACAACATCTTATGTGGTGTAGGACATTATGGTACCCACTGATTCGAATTCCCTGGGGAACTTTTTTAAAATGCATGTTTCTTGCCCTGATGGGGTGGCTCAGGTGGTTGGAGCATCATCCCGTACACCAAAAAGGTTGTGAGTTTGATTTCCGGTCAGGGCACATTCCTAGGTTGCATATGTGGTTGGGGCGCATATGGTAGGCAGCCGATCAATGTTTCTCCCCCCAGCCCCCTCTAATAAATAAAAATATATCCTGGGGTGAGGATTTTTTTTAAAAAAAGCATGTTTCTTGCTGATCCCAGATTCTGACCAAATCAGAATCTGGAGTGGGGATGAGACCAAAGAATGTACGTTTCTAACCAAGCCCTTCAGGTGATTCTGATGCCGAATAAAGTAGGTGAGAGGGTGCCCTGCCCTGGGGCATGGTCAGAAAAGTGGAGTATGGGAAAGGATCCTAGGAGGATGCCAGAGTTATCCTCATTGTTTTCCACTTTTTCCTTCCTGCCCCATACCCTTTCCTTAGCTGCTCCCTGGGCAAGCCAAGGCTACTGCCAAGGATGGCTTCCGGCCTCTACCCCAGTGGACACATTCAGCTTGTCTGGGGCTCCCTCTCAGCCTCCAGTCCCACTGCGGAGTGCCTGCTGGAGTCCTCACTGCCTGCCAGGAGGGGCAAGAGGCAGGAGGTCAGGCAGAGGCTGGGGACACAGCTGCGGCAGCCCAGGGCTCCATTTCCTCCCCCAGCTCTGGGCCTCTGGGGCAGAGGAAGCCCAGGCAGGAAGGCAGAGCTGCCACCAGCAAAGAGGCATACAAAGCTCCCCCCACCCCCAGCCATCCTGCCCCAGAGCCTTAGCATCTTGTATCTTCACCTGGCACCATTCTTAGGCCATGGCCTTCTGAGCCTCTGTGGCCATAGTCAGCCTCACCCTGGGGGACGACACTCCCGCCCCTCGTGTTAGTGGCCCCTATCTGGGGATCCAGTCCACAGGCAAACCCCTGCTTTTCTGCCACCTTTCAGAAAGTCCTTCTTACTGCCTGACCTCAGTCCTTCTTGCTGCGGCCCCGGCCCTTATCTTCTTGTTCTGAACCTTTAAGAAATGAAGAAGCGGGTAACTTTGAAGCACTAGTTGGTTTGGGACCAGGTTTGGGGACTGTCATAGACCAGAATTATTCCCCTTAACCTTCTCCATCCAACTTCTGGAAAAGGTCAACCTTAGCCAGCCGTGGAAGGTCAAACATTCCGTGTCTCAGTGTGTTTCACTTCCCTCCCACATCGCCGGCCCTGCCCCCACCCTTTCCAGGACAGCAGGGAGAGAGGAGGGGGCCCGGGGATGGCGCAGAGAGGGCCTCTGACACTCTGGCTGCAGGAGGCTCCTTTCACCTCGTGAGCCAGCACTGTGGGAGCTCGGTGTGGTGGCTACAGCCCTGAGGGCTCGGACACGGGCCGCCACCTGGATTGGGAGACAGAGAGGAAAGAGCACTGGACTGGGAGTCTGGACACTGGGGTTGTGCTCCTGGTCCCGCCACTGAATCCTGTCTGGACTTGGACAAGTCTCTTCCCCTGTCTGAGCCTTAATCCTGTCATCTCTAACAGAGCTGGGCTTTGTGAGTCACTAGGTGTCCCCTCGGATTCGGATTCGGTCACAGGGCTGTTCCAGCCGCCGGTGGCTTCCCCAGACCCTGTGCCGCTCCGGCCTGCCCTGGGAATGTGTCCTGACCTCCATGCTGTGCGTGACTCCTGCCTGTTCTATCCAGACCCCAATCTAAACAATCTTGATTCCTGTTCCCAGCTTGGCGGGACTCTGAATGGCAGGAAGTGAAGACAGGAGCCTGTTTATGTTTGAGGCAGCCAGGGCTGGGGAGGGGTGGGGCACTGGGAAATGGGTGGGCAGGGGGGAGGCTGGAAGGGGATGGGCAAGAGGCAGAGGATAGAAGGGGGTGCTACTGAAGAGATGGTCCTTCACCCCAGCCCTGAGCCCTCTGTGCCCTCCAGTTGTAGCTCAGCATCAGGGTTATGGGGCTGGGAGTCTCCCCAAGCTCTCAGTCACTTAAACATGGCTCCCCACCCTTTACCCCTAACAGGATGGTTTCCATGGGGAAGTGAACCAGGACTTCCCCTGCAGGCCCCACCCCAAAGCCAGGCGCAGTGGAGTCGGGAGGAGCCCTGCCTGCCCCCCCCCCCCCCCCAAACACTCCCAGTGATTTCCTCTGGGTGGGAGGGACCCACGGTCAGTGGCTGAAAACACTGAGGGGATCACATTTCGCAGGTCTTGCTGCACCCCCTCTCCTGCGCCTCTCTCCAGGACCATGAGCTTGGACCCCCCCAGGGGATGTCTTCTGATGCTACTGATGGCTTTGAACCTGACCCAGGGTGAGTCCTGTAGGGAACAGGGGCTCAGCTCTTGCTGGGGCTGTTTGAGGAGTTGGGGAGAAGGGACTTTGGAGCTTGGCTGGAGGGCAGGAGACAGGCTACCCCAACCCTCTTCTGCTCTAGCTGGGGGGTGCAGAGAGTGGGGATGTTGGCAGGGAGGGCCTGGAAGAATCCTCAGGGTTGGGGCTGGGGGCCAGGGCTGGGCCTGGAACTGGGGAGGAGGGGTTGGGATCAGGGAAGGGATGGAGGCCTGCTTCTCATCGTCTCAGCTGCCCCATGGAGGGAAGGATAATCTGAGGGTGGAACTCAGGGACCAAGGCCTCAAGGGGTTTGTCTGAAAGGTCAGAGGGGAAAGAGCAGTGGGTGTTGGGCTCAGCCTGGGGAACTGGGCTCAGAGTGACTGAGCTTCTGCTGTGTCTCCCAGGTGACCCTGTGAAGCCCTCTCGGGGTTCACTGTTGACCTGCACGTGTAAGGGCCCACGATGCAGGGCGCCTACCTGCCAGGGGACCTGGTGCACTGTAGTTCTGGTGCGGGAGGAGGGCCGGCACCCCCAGGAACATCGTGGCTGTGGGAACTTGCACCCAGAACTCTGCTGGGCACGCCCCAATGATGTCCTCAACCACTACTGCTGCTACAGCTCCCTCTGCAACCACAACGTGTCCCTGGAGCTGGAGGGTATGTCTGCTGCCTCAGCACCACCTACCCCACCTCTCAGACCCTGCCCTCTCACCCTGTTTCCTCTCGTGCCTGCCCGGAGGATGGGGGGCAGGACCCAGGGACCTAATGGCAGTGGCAAGGTGCGGGAGGGGAAATGTCCCGATGGCAGCCGGGTCTCAGTGTCCTCTCTCTGGCAGCCTACCCAACCCCGGAGCAGCCGCAAGGAGACAGCCAGCTGCCTCTGATCCTGGGCCCTGTGCTGGCCTTGCTGGTCCTGGTGGTCCTGGGTGCCCTGGGCCTGTGGCATGTCCGGCGGAGGCAGGAGAAACATCAGCGCCTGCACAGCGAGCTGGGCGAATCCAGACTCATCCTGAAGGCCTCCGAGCAGGGGGACAGCATGTTGGGGGTATGAGCATGGGGAACATGGGGCATGGGGGGAGCAGGGGGAGGAATAGGCAGAAGCCACAGTATCGGAGGGATGCAGAGTGACAGGTAGCCAAGAAGGGCACAATCACAGACACTCAGATGCCAGTGGGTGGGTGAGGGAGGAGCATGCAGCCACAGTAGCAGGGGCCAGGTGGGGAGAGAGAAGGGGGCTGGGTGAGGGACAGCTCTCAGTGGCCTCTTTGTACCTTCAGGACTTCCTGGACAGTGACTGCACAACGGGCAGTGGCTCAGGGCTCCCCTTCCTGGTGCAGAGGACGGTGGCACGGCAGGTCGCCCTGGTGGAGTGTGTGGGTGAGCAGTGGGTGAGCCTAGGGGATGGGGACCAAGGGCTCCCATGAGCTTGGAGGGGTAAGAGAGCTCTTGGCCTCTGGAGTCACAGACGGGGCCAGGCCTGGCTCAGAATGGGAATTCTGCTGGACACGGAGTCGGTGGAGACCAGTCAGGGCTAGGTCCTTCTGCAGAAGCCAGTAGGGAACAAGGGGCAGGTGGGGGTGGCCTGCAAGCGGGGTGGGGGTAGGGATTAGGTTAAGCATGAGTGTCAGGGGTTCTGCAGATGGGTCAGTGCAGCTGGGGACCACTGTGCCCAGGGGCTTGTGTGACCTGCTCTCCCCTCCACCCCCCTGCCATTGCATCAGGAAAGGGCCGCTATGGCGAGGTGTGGCGAGGCCTGTGGCATGGTGAGAGTGTGGCGGTCAAGATATTCTCCTCGAGGGATGAACAGTCCTGGTTCCGGGAGACTGAGATCTACAACACAGTGTTGCTCAGACACGACAACATCCTAGGCAAGCTGGGTGGGGTGGGGGCAGGGGGTAGAGGAGGGGGTGGAGGTGGGGGTGGGGGAACTATGCCAGGCCCCGGCTTTCATCCCCTGCACTCAAGGCTGGAGTCCCCAGCCTCTGGTCACTGACCCCACCCTGAAGGACTCCCAGCCTGGCCTCAGCCCCAACCAACCTCTGACTCCGGCTTCCTCTCTGCCCTAAGCCAGAGCAGCCACCACCCCAGCCCCAGTTTGCCCAGTTTGCCCTGACGCAGGCCATCCTGTGCCTCCAGCCCTGACGCTGGCCAGTCCAGACTCCCTCATCTCTAAACCCTTGGCTGAGCCACCTGACCCTCTGCCCATAGGCTTTATAGCCTCGGACATGACTTCCCGCAACTCCAGCACGCAGCTGTGGCTCATCACGCACTACCACGAGCATGGTTCGCTCTACGACTTTCTGCAGAGGCAGACGCTGGAGCCCCGCCTGGCCCTGAGGCTGGCCGTGTCCGCGGCCTGCGGCCTGGCGCACCTGCACGTGGAGATCTTCGGCACTCAGGGCAAACCGGCCATCGCCCACCGCGACCTCAAGAGCCGCAACGTGCTAGTCAAGAGCAACCTGCAGTGCTGCATCGCAGACCTGGGTGAGCTGCGGGGGGTGGGGACTAAGGTGGGCCTTTCCAAGGGGCGGGGCAGGGAAGGGGCGGCCCCTTCGCAGGCCGTGCGTGCGCTGTCCACTTGGCTCCACCGTCGCCTAGGTGTCTGTGTGCGTGCCTGGCGACCACGGCGATTCTGATCGGCGCTTTAAAGCTTAAAGAGATGCTGGCGGTCTCCATTCCCCTCCGCAAGAGCCCCACGGGTTGCCTAACATTCTTTTGAAGCGTAAACTCCTTCCACCACCCGACCCCACCCCGGGCTCCAGGAGTCGGGAGAAAGGAGCAAGGAGCCAGGAACCCCGGTTATCCTCTGGGCTTCACTGACCACATCGCTCTTACTCATGGGCCTTGAGGTCCTGCCCTGTGAAATGGGCGTAATAATGCCTGCCTTGCCCACTCACATCTCGCTGGGTTCTTGGGCACCCAGAGAGCGCTACACAGTTGTTCTCCCAGCCCCCCTCAGAGCAGGTCTCCGTTTGCCTGCAGCCCCACCCTGCCCCCCGACCGCAGCCTCTGGGGCCACCCTGTCTGTGGGCTGGGGTGAGCAGCAGAAGTGACAGCCCTGGTACCCACAGGCCTGGCTGTGATGCACTCGCAGGGTAGCGATTATCTGGACATCGGCAACAACCCGCGAGTGGGCACCAAGCGGTACATGGCCCCCGAGGTGCTGGATGAGCAGATCCGCACCGACTGCTTCGAGTCCTACAAGTGGACGGACATCTGGGCCTTTGGCCTGGTGCTGTGGGAGATCACCCGCCGGACCATCGTCAATGGTGAGGGCCCACCCTGCACAGGGTGAGGCGGGGGCGGGGGGGGGGTGCAAGGCAGGAGATGGGGGCTTCCTGGCTTGGCTGGTGCCTGTGGCCTGAGGGGCTTGGGGCCGCACTGCCTGTATTCCGTTCATTGCTACTCACCAGCTTGTTCAGCTGAGCAACCTTTTAAGGTTCATCTGAGTCTGTGAGTCTGTGATTCTGGCTGTGAAATCTTGGGTAAGTGATAATAACAGGAATATTAATAGCAGCTAACATTTATTGAGCTTAAATATGTGCCAGATGCCATGTGATATACATGTATTGTCTTATTTAATCGTCCCTGTTTGGGGCATAGAAAGGGAGTGGACTGACTATTCTTGGGGGGAAAGGGGTGTGGGGAATGCGGGAAGAGATTGGACAAAAATCGTGCACCTATGGATGAGGACAGTGGGGGGGGGGGTGAGGGTGGAGGATGGGAGGGGAACCGGGTGGAGGGGAGCTATGGGGGGGAAAAAGAGGAACAACTGTAATAATCTGAACAACAAAGATTTAATTAAAAAAAAAAATCGTCCCTGTTGGCAGAAAGCTGGTATCGCTTCAGTAGTTAAGAGCGTAGGTTGGGAATCAAACTGCCTAGGTTCAATTCCTGATTTTGCCACTGACCATCATCATGTTACTTAACCTCTCTGTGCTCAGTTTCCTCATTTGTAAAGTGAGAATAAAAATAGTTTCCAATTGTTGAGATAATTCAAATAAAGTATTTAGGACAGATCTGGAGCTCAGTAAATATTAGTAGCAATTATTGTTGTCATAATGAATCCCTGACACAGTATCATCCCCATTTTATAGATGAGGGGACTGAGGCACAGAATTACAGCTGGTTAGATGCAGCACCAGGGTCTGAAACCAGGCACTCTGACTCTAGGGCCAGTGCTGTTTATCACTGTGCTACTTAAACCTCTCTGGTCCTTGGTTTCCTTGACCACAAAACATGCGAGATACAATAGTGCCTGCACTGCCTGCTTATTGCTTCCTCTTGTTACTATAAGTGCCACAGGGGACTCAGAGTTAGAGTGACTTGGCGCAGGCAGAGGGACCTCATCCCTGCTGGCCCCGTACCGTGGGCAGCCCTGTGGCCAGTGCCTCCCCAGCCTGGGGTGCATGGAGGATGGGTGGCGTCTGGACTGGGTGGAGAGGCTGGTCAGTCTTTGTGGAGGCTGCCCATGGGGAGGGGCTGCCAGGAGTCCTGACAGCTTGGAGACAACCCTCAAGATATGACTGGAGCTCTGATCCTTGGGGAGAGGGACATTCTCATTTCCTGAGCATCTGTGAGGGGCCAGCTCCATGCCCGGCTTCGTTTGCTCTCAGCAGTCACCGCTGGGTGGAGGCTGAGGTCTAACCAGTCCCTCTGGGAGACTCAAGGGGCTCAGGTTCCTGCCCCTTCAGCCATGAGCTTTTCGAGTCAGCTCTAGGGGCTGGGGTCAGGGAAGGGGGCGCCTTGGCGGAGCTGAGGCCCCTTGGACCAGGCTGCCGGCGGGAAAGGAAGGCTGCACCAGCCAGGGCCGAGGGGAGGCTGACTGCAGGCTCCTGGGCGAGGGAATCAGCCCCACACAGATTCGTGGCGCATTATAAACACTGTAATCTGGTGTCAGCCCCGGCACTGATTAAAGGCCCATTAGACACGCTCGGGCCTCTGTGCAGCACTGATTAGGGCGCGAGCAGCTCGGGGGCTGGCCTGGAAGCCCGCCATGGGGAGAACAGCTGGCGCAGGCTCTCCGGGCTGTGGCTGTGGCTGTGGCCCTGGTCCACGGCCGGCCTGGGAAGCAGGGTGGGGCGTGGGGCACTTTCTCCGAGCCTGGCCTCTCCTGCCTGGGCCGTCTGCAGCTCCGCAGGCATCATGTTCAGAAAGCTCCTGCTAAGGACTGTGCACTTGGTATAGGAGGTGCTGGCTGAGGGGGTGCCATCCCTGAGAGGGGTGGGTGCTGTTTGGACTTGGGTAAAAATTCCTTTCTTTTAAGAGAGACGTTTTCTCCCCCTTCTCCTGGTTCCACACCCTCACCCAACAATCAGCCAGCTACCTTCCCTTTAGTGTAGCATGGAGGTCAAGAGCATGGCCTTTGGTTAGATTTTCCGGGCTTAGGTCCTAACTCTCCCTTATTACCTATGCATTTAGATAAGCTCCTTAACCATTCTGGCCTTAATTTCATGGCTTATAGAGGGGGCTCCCATAGCATTGCGTACTTCCTAGCGTTACTGTGAGGATTTAATACAATGCAGTTAGGACAGTAAACATGGGCATTATGGCATCTGTGATAGTTGGGACCTGGGAGCAGAGCCCGGGCCTGCGTAGGAAGCAGCTATGGAAAGGCTGGAACAAGGTCTGGCCTCAGGATCCAATGAGAGGAGTTGAAGTCTTGGCTCTGCCATTACTAGCTGTGTAACCTTGGCCTCCACTTCTCCGAGCATTACTTTCTTCATCTGTAACACACAGGTAATCACAGTACCCACTGCATACGATTATTGTAAAGACAGGATAATGCATATAAAGTATTTATAGCACAATGCCTGGCACATGGTAAGTGCAACATAAATGGTAGTAGTAATTATTATTAGACATATGTTTATAACATTATAGTGTCCCTCTAAAGGGTACCATGGTCAGACAACTGGTATCTTGGCCCCTGGACAGAGGGAGGGCAAGGCTCTCCTCTAGGTAGTATTGGGCCTTCTTGGGGTCCCGAGTGATTGCCCTGTCCCCCCTTGCCCCCGGTTCCCAGGCATTGTGGAGGACTATAAGCCACCCTTCTATGACGTGGTGCCCAATGATCCCAGCTTTGAGGACATGAAGAAGGTGGTGTGTGTTGACCAGCAGACCCCCACCATCCACAACAGGCTGGCTGCAGATCCGGTGAGGCCCGGCGGGGCTGGGATGGCGTGGGTGGGGGGTGGCGGCTCACAGCTGGAATTTCTGGGCCCAGGAACTTGTGTCTGAGGCCTCAGCTTCCCCGGGATAGATTCTAGGGGGCAGATCCCAGGGTCCTCCCTGGACACACCCTCCCATCTCTCCGGCCCGCGCACCCCAGAGGGACTCTAGTTATTCTGGGATTTTCAGAACCTTCACCTTGCTGGGGAAATCAGAGGTTCTCTGCTACATTTCTTACTATGAAGTTTTTGTTGTTTGTTTTCATCTTTTCTCAAAATATTTCCCATACTTTTGTAATACACATACTCACTTGTATATAATCATATATAGGCACGCACAGGCTTCTACTTAAATATTCACTCACAGATACATACACGTGCAAGTATGTGCCAGAATGCTGACCCCGTGAAGACAAAGAGCATGTCTCCTTTGTAACCCTTATCTCCCCATTACCTATGACAGTGCCTGGCCCACAGCTGGTGCTCAGTGAATGTTTATTGAAAGAATGAATAAATGTACACACATACATACATGTATGTATACATAGACACATGTACATTTTTATACAACATACATATCCACAAAAGGCCACACATGCATTCAGATGTACACACGCATACAATCCCTCTTCAGAACCAGCTTGAGGGGGTTAAATCTGAACTTCCTGGGTGGCTTCCTCCCTGGACATGTGCATTTTGGGGGCAGTGCTCACCACCCATTCGTCCAGTGTTCACGGGGCCCAGCCAGGGTTGGTGGGGCTGGGAGACACAGCCCTCAGCACTGGGGTCTGATGGGGGTGTGGGAGCCCCGAGACTGATATATCTCCCCTTTCTTGGGTCTCGGTGGCAGTAGAGGGTGGGGGAAGGTGCTCCACCGACCCTACTCACCAAGGGGGCCTGAGTGCTCCTGAAGATGAGTTACACCTCCGTCCTGCCTGCCTTTCTCCATTCTCATCCCACTCTTCCTCTTCCATTTTTCATCTTACTCTTTTCATCCCTGCCTGGATCCCTCCATCCCCCACTTACCGCTCACGTCTTTCCTTCCGCCTCCTTCTCACACTCTCATCGCCCCTCTTCTCGTCCTTTGTCTCCTGCTTGTGTCTCCCCATTATGGGGCCATTCTCCTCGCCTCCTCCTTTCCATCTTCCCTGACCCATGTCTCTGCTTCTCTCCCCTGCCTTTCTCTCCCTCCCCCTAGGTCCTCTCAGGGGTGGCTCAGATGATTCGGGAGTGCTGGTATCCCAACCCCTCCGCCCGCCTCACTGCTCTGCGGATCAAGAAGACACTACAGAAACTCAGCAACAGCTTCGAGAAGCCCAAAGTGATCAACTAGCCACAGGCTGACACTTGACTCTCCTCAGCCTGCAGTGTGTGTGTGGGGGTGGGCGGTAAATGGTGGTCTGTCTGGGTGGAGGTAGTGTGTGTGTGCTGGAGAGGGGGTGCCCCTCTAGGGGCAGCTGTGCCTGCCCAGCTCTGCCCCCAACCCATCCAGCCAAAAATACAGCTGGGCTGAAACCCGATCTCCCCACTGTCTGGCCTGCTCCGAGCAGCAGGCTCCCTGACGCCTGGCTCTGTCCCCACCTCCATGCCCTGGGCGCACTCCCTACCACCCAGGACAGAGTGCAAAGGAGGCCCCAGTGCCAGGATGGCCAAGCCAGGGAATCCCAGTCTCTTGGGCCCAGAGCCTGGTCCTGCACTTTACTCCCTGCCCTCGGTCAACCCCACTGCCCTACCAGAGCTGCCACGGGGCACAGGGCCCCGCCCAGCCTTCAGTAGACACCCTGCCCTGCCAGGCCCTCTCCTCTGGCCAAGCCCCAGACACCCAGGACCCATGAGTTTGTATCTCAGCTCCATGATACCATGGGCCTCTGTCTCCTGGACAAGACCCCTGCTAGCTGCCTACCAGCTGCCTACCAGCTGCCTGAGAGAGCTGGGGCCCATCCTGGGCCCCTCCTCTACCCCATCCTAGCTGACCTATTGGGGCATTAAAACCAAGGAGCCCTGCTGTGGGTGTGGCAGTGTCATAGGCCATTGGAGAAGTGGCAGGTCAGGTGGGTAAGGCCCAGGACTTTCAGAATGACTGAGAGGACACAGAGGCCAAGCATGGCTGGGGAAGGGCCCAGCTGGGAGCCGGAGATGCAGGCTCTGGTCCTGGATGCTTGCTGAGTGACAAGAATGAGCCTTCACTGTCCCAGCACCTGGTTCTTCGTCTAAGCCAGCCTTAGCCCCCTCTGTGGCTTTGCCTTCTCTACCCAGAGCTGAGAGGGGTGAGGCTGGGTTCCGGCAGGGCCTCCAAGGCTCAGGAGAAATCTGACTCCAGCCAGTAAGCCTCTAGCACCCAGGTTCCTGCTCCCCACTGCCCCTTGGCCCAGGCTCACACCCTGGGCCACGCCCCAGAAAGTGTGTGCCTAGAAAGAACCTGATGGTTGTAGAGAAACACAGGGAAACTTTGGCGTTTGGAAGTCAAGGGTGTATGTCCCTGCACTGAGGAGGTTACCCTAGGCAGGTGGATGGGCTGGGGGGTTGTGGGGGTGGGGTGGGGCTCATGCTAGGGACAAGGACAGCCCCACATTTGGGAAGACCTGAGCTCACAGCCCCCAGCCCTTGGGAAACAGCCTCCTGATGTAAATGACCCAGGGCAACCTCCCAGGCCAGCCCCTTCCACCATCACCCAGGGCACTTTCCCAGGCCTGCTCCCAGCATTGTGCAAGGTCCTGGGGGAGAACGAGGAAGTGAAACTGGGTGAAAACAGAAAGCTAGATGGACCTGCTGGGTTCCCAGATCACCACGGGGCAGCTGGCTTCGTGTCTCCTCATCGCTGGAACCCACCCAGCCCGGGAATCAGTCCTGCCCTGAAAGGTTCTCTCTCATGAATTTAGGGGCCAAAAGGCGCCTTCGGAGACTCCACAGCCAGAAACTGAAGGCAGCAGCTCCTCACAGCCTAGAAAATCCCTAAGAGGAGAAGGTCTGAGGCAGGAGGTGGAGTGACAGGGGGAGGGTTGAGAAAAGGGGGCCAGGCAGGGATGTGGGCACTGGTGAGCTGTCTGCATAATGCTTCTGCCTGAGGGCGGGAAGGTGGGCCAGGTCAAAATTAGTCTCTTACCTGGAGATACTGTTTGTGAGAGCACTTAGCTGGTGCTTAGCACATAGTAGGTCCTCAATAAAACCGTGGTTGAATCCTGAGCTCCAGCGGAGTCTTCCTAGGCCAGTGCTTCTGCAGTGGCCCGCCTCAGAGGGAGCCGGAGGGGGTGGGGAGGGAGAAGGCCCGAGGGTATCATGCCGGGACTTAGCCCTTAATTGGCAGCTCATAATTCGCTCAGGCACCCCACGCCCACCCCACCTCCCTCCCCCCTCCCCCACCCCACCCGTGCAGGGCCCCAAATTTCTGTTCAGACGCCGGGCTCGGTTCAGGCTGCTGGCGGCGCCGGCCACACCGCCCTCTGCTGGCCTCAGGGCTGCCCAGCGGCCGCCGCCCTCCCGCCCCTGCACGGATCCGGATCGGTGGGCTTTTCCCGGGGATCTCCTCGCCCCGCCCCGGCGCCGCCGGCGGGGGTGAGCTCCCGGTGCAGGTACTGTCCCCTAAAAACCACACCTCGAAGGAGGTTTCCGCTCCTCACTCAGAGGCGGCTTGGACCTGCCTGCCTGAATTCTCTGTTTTCAATTCCCTCTTCAAATGGGGTCTCCACCTTGCCTGGAATGTACAGAAAGGGCACCCCAATTCTCTTTACTACGGAGGTCCTCCCCTACTCCCGGCAGCCCCCTCTCCCCCAGTGGGCTTCGTGCCTGGAGCATGTGTATGTGGAAATAACATACAGTGCGTACCCTCCTTCCCAGGGCACCTCCCAGCCGGCTCTGGGGAAGTGAGGGTATTCCTGGCGTCCGACAAGGGCAGCCTTTCTCCCCCACCCCGTGCCTGCCACACCCTGGTGTCCACACTGGTTGCAGAGTGGGAAGAAAGGCAGGAGGGAAGCTGCAGAAAAGGAGTTACCAGAAGTCTGGCTGGGATCTGGGGAAGGAGAATTGGCTCATCGCCCTGCAGGGTTAGAAGAGCTCTTGGGGGGTCACCTGTCTGAGCCCCGTCTCTGAGTGGAGCCTCAGGGAACCTGTCTGCCTTTGAAAGAAAGAAAACCTCTCATTTCTTTGCAGTTTTGCCCTGTTTTCCTGGGAGTCCCAGGTTCCAATGTTCTCACCTCTACAAAGAGGGAGGGGATCACCTGTGGGGACCCTCCCTAAGGGGTGATGAGTGTCTGTAACATGCCCAAGTGGGGGTGACGGTGGTCCCTGGAGCATGAGCTTTGACGTTGGGGAACACCCCTGCCCCCTCGCAGTACCCGGGTCCTCAAGGTCACTTTCTCCCTCAGTCCTGCCTCACATCAGCCTTCAAGAAGCGTGTTCTGCTTCCCCCATATCTTTACTCGCATCAAGATGATCAGACCCAGAGATGGCAAAGGCCTCATGCCTAAAAGACCGAGCCCTGGGAGGGGAGTGGCGGGGTGCATGTCCCGAGTCCAGTCTCCCAGGGAGGGACTGATGCTAGCTGCGCAGTCGTCACTCTGGGTGGGCGACTCTTGGAAGAGGCTGCTTCCATCAGGGCCACATTCAGTTTGCTAGAAATAGAGACAGAGGGTTTCTCGACTTTGCATATGATTTGCATAATGTCGTAGACACAGTCTATTTTCAGGCAGTTTTCAGGTTAAAGTGTGTCCCTGCTGCCCTGCAGGGTGTCATGTCTGGATGAGTCTCTTCTCTGTTCTTTCTCACCCACCCACTCTTACTGACCTAGATCCCCCACTGCAGGAGCAAGTGGTAGGGTGGGGGGAGAGTGGGTTGTCCAGGGAGACACGGGGACAGGGCAAGAGGCACACTGGAATTTCCTTTATTACCGCCATCACCAGAGGCAGAATGTGGCTGCTCAGGGCAGCTGATAGGCAGAGGGCAGCGAGGAGCCAGCCACAAGGTGGCCCATCCTCTGTTCTACACAAACCTTTCCCACCTCTGCGAGGAGGACAGCCAGTTCCCATACAGAGACGTCTGGACAAACCTGTTCCTACCCGCCACCCGTAAGGCTTTGCTTGGCCCAGACATCCCTCGCGGGCATTTATTTTCAGCACTAAGATTTGACTTTTATCTCATGGGAAATCTGACCCCTAGTCCCTCCCTCTCCTGGGAACCCCGTCTGGAAGACCAGTATCCTAACCCGACGATCAATGTTTGTAAAGCACCTTGACACACAGTAGGAGGTCAACCAATGCTAGAGCCCCCTGCTCCCCTTCATTCAGAAGTCTGTGCCAAGCACCTGATTGTCCCAGGCCTGGATGCCCAGCACAGGCACCCTCCTCTGAGGCCTTGAGGCAAACACACTAGAAGGGCCAGTGGGTGACTGCCACTAAGTCATCTGAGAACTTGTCACAGCACTTGGCCTCTCAGCTAGAAAAGAGGGGGTTTGGTGGGTTTTAGGGACAAGGGCAATGCTCATGTCATAGCTTGAGCTGTTTGATGACCTGTCCTTGGCCCAAGAGGGCTAGGCCTGGAGCCCCACCCAGGGCTCCCTTCAGCCTCGGGGCCTGTCTGGTGTGCCATCTTCCTAATGGTTCACCAGGTGCCTCGGCAAAAAGCCTGGGAGCCATACTGGGTCCTGGGAAGCAGAAGGCTACTTAGTCCGGCTGGACACCAGCAATGCATTACCCAGAATTCCCGGTCCCTGGCGTCCAGTCCCCTTGGACCTGCCTCATCCCCTTAGGCAGGCGTTTCCTGTTGATAAGAAGCTCAGTCACAAACACTGATAAAGAGATGAAAAAAGGAAATTGACGGGCTTGGGGTATAATGGGCATTTTGTCTGCCTTTACTACCCTCTTCCTTCTCCCAGCTCCCCTACCCCACTGCTTCCCAGAACCCAGGAGAAAACATGTCCCCCACCTCCTCTTGGGCCCTACTTTGTAGTTTCCAGGAATTTAGCCTCACACAGTCCTTAGAAGTAGGGCCCAGGTGGGGGGAGGGCGAGTTAGGAGCTCAGAGGCAGGAAGCCCTGGGCGCTATGAGGCCACCAAGCCCAGGGGAAAGGGCTGTGGCAAGAGGAAGGAAGAATGGTCAGGCACAGGTTTCATCTACCACTTTCCGTCTCCCCTCCCTCTCTCTCCCCCAAGTCGTGGTTAGGTGGTTGCAGTCTATAATTAGTGAATTTTCCATAATTTTAGTCTCAGGCTCATTACTGGAAAATCTCATTAATTTCAACTCTACTAATTTGGATCTATGATCCTTTAGGACAAGAACTGAACTGATGTTTAGAAAAATAAAGAAAATAAACAAGTTTGCGAAGCATGTCCGGCTTTCCTTCTGGGGTTTGGACTTGTAAGCTCAGCTCCACAGTTCTCAAGCACTCGGCCTGCAGTTACAATAACCTGCCACCGGGTGTATGATGAGACACACACTTCGCCAGACACTTGTGCTTCAGGTACAGTAGTCATTGCTCACGGAGAGGTTCTTTAAAGGCTTATATCTGATACTCCTTTTTCCCTCTTCCCCCAGATTAGTTCCTCAATACAACAGTTTTGCACACAGAAAGAAGTGGAATAGATGGTTCTGAATGGCCTTGTTTAAAAGGAAACCAGTAGCCCAATACAAGTTGGAGACTTTCTCCTGAATTCGTTTTTTATATATAAACTAGAGGCCTGGTGCCCAAATTTGTGCACCAGTGGAGTCCCTGGGCCTGGCCTGCGGACATCCCCCAAGGGGTCCCAGATTGCGAGAGGGCACAGGCCAGGCCGAGGGACCCCACTGGTGCACGATCGGGACAGGGAAGGATCGCAGGAGGGTTCCAGGGCATGTCTGGTCCGTCTTGCCCAGTCCCCATTGGCCGGACCCCAGCAGCAAGCTAACCTACCGGTTGGACCCCTGGTGGTCAGTGCGCATCATAGTGACTGGTCAAACAGTTGAACAAACAGTCAGACACTTAGCATATTAGGCTTTTATTATCTAGGATTTTTATTGATTTTTTACAGAGAGGAAGGAGGCAGGATAGAGAGTTAGAAACATCAATGAGAAAGAAACACCAATCAGCTGCTTCATGTACGCCCCCTCCTGGGGATCAAGCCCGAAAGCAAGGTACATGCCCTTGACCGGAATCAAACCCAGGACCCTTCAGGCCACGGGCCGATGCTCTATCCACTGAGCCAAACTGTCAGGGCATGAACTCTTCACTGTTCTCAGTCCTGGTTACCACCTGACTGGGCTTTCTCCTGGCTTCCGGCCCTCATCTCTGCCATTGCGCTGCTCACACTGATGGAAGGAGCCGAGTAGTGAAGAGACAAAGGTTTCATCCTAGTCAAGGTTCCAGGCGAGGTTTTTGGTGGTTTTTTTTTTTTTTTTAGTAATTCAATAAATTTATTCTAAATTTTATATAGAGGAATATAAATTCATGAGGAGCTAAGCCATTTTTTCCTTATTTTAGGTTACTTTTTGAATAAGTTATACACTCACATGATTCAAAAATAAATGACTCAAAGGCAGACAATGAAACCCCTTCCTCCCAGCCTTGTCTCCCACCTGCCCAGGTTCCCTAACCCCCCAAAAACCATTGGTCTTAGTTTCTTATGTTTCTGTCCCTTCAGACTGTCTTTATGTGTATATAATTGAATTTGAATATGGAGCCTTGTCCCTCCCACCTTTTATATACAAGTAGCCTATTCTATACACCAGGGGTCCTCAAACTACGGCCCACGGGCCACATGCAAATACAAATGTTGTATTTGTTCCCGTTTTGTTTTTTTACTTCAAAATAAGATATGTGCAGTGTGCATAGGAATTTGTTCATAGTTTTTTTTTTTAACTATAGTCCGACCCTCCAACGGCCTGAGGGACAGTGAACTGGCCCCTGTTTAAAAAGTTTGAGGACCCCTGGTCTACACTGTTCTACACCTTCCATTTTTCACGTAATAATGTATCTTGAAGATCTTTCCATATCAGCAGATAGAACGTTCTTTCTTTTAAACAGCAACATAGTATTCTACTTGATGTACCATAATTAAACCAGTCTCCTATTTTTGGAAGTTTTCAATTTTTGGCTATGAGAAATAATGCTGCAATGACTAAACGTGTATGTACATAGTTCTGCTTAGTTCAAGGGTATCTGTATGATAACTTTTTTTTTTTTTTTTTTTTTTTTTTTTTTTTTTTTTTTTTTTTTTAAATATATTTTATTGATTTTTCACAGAGAGGAAGGGAGAGAGATAGAGAGTCAGAAACATCGATGAGAGAGAAACATCGACCAGCTGCCTCCTGCACATCTCCCACTGGAGATGTGCCTGCAACCCAGGTACATGCCCTTGACCGGAATCGAACCTGGGACCTTTCAGTCCGCAGGCCGACGCTCTATCCACTGAGCCAAACCGGTTTCGGCTGATAACTTTTAAAAAGTGGAATTCCGGGGTCAAAGGATGTGTGAATTTGGCCAAGTTCATTTTGAAGCAGCGAAAGAGTGAAGCCGTGCCCCAGCAGGTAATAAGGCATAAGACAAGCGATAGTAATAGAAGTAGAATAATACCAGGCAAATGGACAAAAGCAAGTGGATAAGTGGAACAGAATAAAGAACTTAGGTCTGTGTTCACCTGAAAACTGAAATGGGAAAAAGGTGGCATCGAAAATTAGTGAAGATAATGGTTAAAGGGCACAGTGGTTTGGGGGGGGGGGCCTGAGGGAAATGTGCCAGTCGATGTGCCTCTCTCACATTGATGTTTCTCTCTCTCTCCCTCCCTGCCTCCCTCCCTCCACTCTCTCTAAAAATCAATGGGAAAAAATATCCTCAGGTGAGGATTAACAGCACCAAAAATAGAAAGGCAAAACTGCAAGGCCAATAAAAGACAATATAAGAGAACATCCTGTGACCCAGGGGTGGGAAAAGACTTCAACAAGACCCTTAAAACAGACTGCAAAACAAAGAAATATATGGCTATAATGATATCACGTCACTCTTCTACTATACACCATAAATACATTTAACATTAATGAGTTAATGAAATGAATACGTAAATGGTAAACCAAAAGGAGATATTTGCAATCCCTAAAACTGTTAAGGCATTAATATCTACAATATATGAGAAACACAAATCAAGGAGACCCCCCCCCCTCCAATTTAAATAATGGCCAAAAGACATGAGTCAATTCACACAAAAAGGAAGCCCAAATGACTAACAAGTATAGAAAGGAATGCTCAAGCTCACTAGCAATCAGAGAAATGCACATTTAAATGACATAACAACTAGCATCCATCAAAATGGCAAAATTAGAAAAGTGAACAATGCCAAGTATTGGCAAGGATGTGGGGTGATTGTGACTCTTGTGCAGTCCTTGTAGAAGTATAAACTGATATAGACTTTTTATTTTTTAAATATAATTTTACTGATTTCCGAGAGGAAGGGGGAGGGAGGGAGAGATAGAAACATCAGTGATGAGATAGAATCATTCATCAGCTGCCTCCTGCACACCCCACACTGGGGATCAAGCCGGCAACCCAGACATGTGCCCTGACTGGGAATCGAACTGTGACCTCCTGGTTATAGGTTGACACTCAACCACTGAGTCACACAGGCTGGGCAAAACCGATATAGCCTTTGTAGCATGCCTTAGTGCAAGTGGGTAAGCCTGTGTGATTTGACCTCGTGAAGCCATATCTGAGTTCATAACTCAGAGAAATTCTCATGGAGTCCACACGGGGACAAGCGTGAGGGAGTGCAGCACAGTGCGGCTTGTGAGAGCAGGGAGCTGGAGGCAGCCTTGGTGCCCTTCCTCGGAGGAATGGATAAGTAAAATGTGTGGACAATATTTCAGACTGCTATATCATCCAGAAGCAATGAACCGTACAGCACATGGATATCCATACAGCAACACGGAGAGAGCTTCAAAATATAGAATTGACTGGCAAAAAGGGAATGAGGCTTATAGCACAATCCCTTTTATATAAATTTAGAATGTGTAATAGAACTACTATAGGATCCAGTAATCCCGCTGCTGGGTATATATCCAAAGGAATTGAAATCAGGATCCCAAAGAAATAGCTGCACTCTTATGTTCATTGCACCATGGCTCACAGTAGCCAGGATATGGAAACAAACTAAATGTCCATCAGCAGGCAAGAAAACGTGGTACAGACATACAGTGGTATGGTATTCAGCCTTTAATTAATTTTAATATTTAAAACAAAAGAAATTTGTGACAACATAGATGAACCTGGGGGACATCAAGCTAAGTGAAATAAGTCAAATACAGAAGGACAAATTCTACATACCAGTTACACGAGGACTCTAGTCAAACTCATCGAAGCAGAAAATAGAATGGTGGTTGCCAGGGCTGGCAGGAGGTGGAAATGGGGTGGTATTAGTCAAGCGGTACAAAGTTTCGGCTCTACAAGATGTGTAAGTTCTAGGGATTACTGTGCAGCATAGAGCCCAGAGTGAAAGTACTGTACTGTATGCTGTAAAATAGGCTGAGGGCAGGCCTATGGCCAGTGTTCTCACCACACACACACAAATGAATAATAGAATGCATATATATTCAAAACAACACTACACTCTTCATCAGGTTTAGCACGTATTAAAGGACACGAGCAAGCACACTAGAGTGACTGTGGGGTGAGGGGGACAAGGTGGATAGAATTGGAAAGGGGATTGGAGAAAGAGGTAATAAATAATCTGAGAAGGGCCTTGCTGGCTTGCACAGGCCAGGGGTGATAGCATGCTACCACGTGGTTAACCTGAGGCCCATACCAGGGGAAGAGAAAACAGGACCAAGGACTGCAGAGTTTGAGTCCTGACTCAGCCACACGCCCGCTCACGATCCTGGGCATGAAACAGCACAGACCCCTCAGCTTCCTCATCCCGAAGTGGGGATACGACATAGGTGGTTGTGAGGAATCAATCGGGTGTTGGGCCAGAATTGCTGTTCAATAAATAATAATGCGAATACTGCCCAATCAGCGTGACTCAGTGGTTAAGCGTCAACCTATGAACCAGGAGGTCACAGTTTGATTCCTAGTCAGGGCACATGCCCAGGTAGCAGGCTTGATCCCCAGCGTGGGGTGTGCAGGAGGCAGCCAATCAATGAAATGATTCTCTCTCATCATTGATGTTTCTATCTCTCTCTCCCTCTCCCTTCGTCTCTGAAATCAATAAAAAATATTTTTTAAAAGTAATTCTAATACTAATAGTATGCTGTCCTCATTGATAGCGTCACAGCGTCCCTTGTGCAGAGCTACAGGCCAGCTTGGTGTCAACACTGCCGAGTTGTTCCTCCATCTAGTGAGAGGAGAGAAAGGCAGTACCTCTCCCCAGCTCCTGGCTGTCTAATCTCCCTGGTCTGCTCATCTGGGCAGCAGCTAAAAAGGAGAGATTTGCAGAGCAAGGTGAAAGCCGATGATTGCATCCGAATGTGTGTATTACACGTGTGTATTTTCAATTAGGAAAAGGCTCCTGTCGTGCAGTCACTGGCTGCTCCCGTTGGATCAATACATTACTTAGGTCTTTTGTGAAATGAAATTTATATTCACGCCCCACTGTTCCCTTAGTAACAATCTCCCGCAATCAGATCTGCTCTCTGGTGGAAATGGCCTTTGGAAAGAGCCTGTGCAGTGCACAGTTGCACAATCTTACCTTTGCCAGAAACTGTTTTCTGATGTACCCGGTATCTTTTTCAGAAAAAAATTTTTTTTAACTACATTTAAGCAGACTTAACAAGGCCCAAAAATAACTATAATGTGGTTTTCACCCCACAAGGGGATTCTTAAAATACTAAAGTACTGTTTTTAAGCATAGTCAAGTACTTCTGAAAAACTAATTTACATTCCAAACAGTTTTTATGCTAATTACAAATGATTATTTCTCAACCAGGAGGTAATATTTTATGTTATTTTATGTACCTGAAATGAATAAAATTACTTGTTTTCCTTTTTTAAAAAAAAACCAAAAAACCAATATCCACTAATTCAAACTTGTCTTCCCACAATTCTTCCAGATTTACACTTGTATTTCAGAATTTGAGCATTTGATTGCATAATATTGAGGTAAAAACAGATTTGTCACAGTTGTCTACATGAGAGGGCTGTGACTCTCAGATCTCCACTTATCTTGCTTTTTGCTTCATCGAGAAAATGGAAGTCCCAGGATGCTCTCAAATGCTGACGTCAAACCATACCTATAAACTCACCCGCACCCACATCTCTCCCCCTCAGGCCCCCCTTTCAGGTTCTTGGGTCTTAATGACCCTTCACTCTTCTGAATGAACCTCAGCTCACCCTTCTCCATCAGGCCCTTCCCACCAGGGCATGAACTTGCTGCAAACAAAAGCCCCACTCCCCTTCCAACCCCCTTAATCTCTCTCCTCCCCGCTCATGGTCACATTTATTGGGAAAGTCTCTGTTTCCTTACCTCCCACTCACTCCCAGCTCACTGTTCCTGGCACTGCCATGGGAACTGATCTTTTGGAGGTTACTGCTGGCCTTCTTGTTGAGGAGCCCAGTCCTTATTTGACCTTTGGGCAACATTTGACTGCTGGTCACTCCCACCACAGCTTTCCTGACATTCCCTGCAGGTCTCCCTCCTGCCTCTCCCAGAACTCCTACTCAGACTTCCTTGTAGGCGTCTCCTGTAAATGCTGGTGTTCCCAGTTCTGTCCGAGGCCCCCTTCTCCACCTGCATGTGCCTCCTGGGTGAGCTCTCCACACCTTGGCTCTAATGCTCACATCTGTGTCTCCAGCCCTCACCTCCCTCTTGAGCTCAACCTCAAGACCCAGCTGCTTCTGGAAGGTGCCTGAGGTGTCTCCCAGGCGCCCCACGTTCATCACGCCCAAAACAGAACTTGTTACCTGTCACCTCAAACCTGCTGCATCTCTGATGCTCAGAGGATATTACTATTCAAGCAATCGTATGAGATTTGTTCATGGTTTATCTCCCTATCACCCCCCCACCCCCCACCCCCCACCCCGGCACATCAATCAATCAGTCAAACACAAAGTCTTGTCTATTCTATCTTCAAATTATCTCTCCAGCTTGATCACCTCTCTCCATCCCTACCCAGCCACCAGCATCTCTCGCTTAGGTTAGTGGAACCTCCTCCTCGTCTCCTGCGTCCATCTAGCCTCTTCAGTTCAACCTTCACTTGAAGCTGGAGAAGTTCCTCTAAGATACAAATCAATATTCCACAATGCTCTCCCCTGAATGTCCCTGCCCTCAGCTGAAATTCCAAACTCCTTATCAATAGGCCCTTATTGCCTGATCTGACCAGGCCCATAACTCTGCTCACATCTCTTTCCACAGCCCTCCTTCGTCTTTGTGCTCCAACCACACTAGACTTCTTCCTTTCAGCTCTTTAAAGCAGGGGTCCTCAAACTACGGCCCGCGGGCCACATGCAAATACAAATATTGTATTTGTTCCCATTTTGGTTTTTTTACTTCAAAATAAGATATGTGCAGTGTGCACAGGAATTTGTTCATAGTTTTTTTTAAACTCTAGTCCGGCCCTCCAACGGTCTGAGGGACAGTGAACTGGCCCCCTGTTTAAAAAGTTTGAGGACCCCTGCCTTAGACCCACAGTCCATGTTTGTCTCCAGGCCTTTTTGCGCACTGTCCCTCTGTCTAGGACACTCCTAGTCTGACTAACTTGATGTTGAGTAAATGTGTGTGGTGGTGTGACAGAGTGGACTCCCAAGTGAAGCAGGCCGGGTTTGAATTCCAGCTCTGTTGTTTTTGAGCTGAAGGTCTGACCTTAAGCCTGATGACTAACCTCTCTGAGCCTCAGCGTCCTCCCTCAGCCATAGAAAGAGAAATAAGAATACCTGCTATGTCTGGCATATATTGCTTTTCCTTTTCAACTACCTCACCCGCCCCTACCTACCCACTCTCATGTACTTTTTCTGGGAACTGTCCTTTCTTCCCTATTTGTGAACAGTGGTGGTTCCTGGCAGCCATGTTTTTACCGATATGACCCACTCCTTACAGATAACTGGGTCAGAAGTGAACACCTGATCCCAGCTGGACCCTCAGTCCTACCTCCTGAATTAGGAGTTGGGATCCAGAGAGAGTCATACTGGCGTCTTTCCTGTGCTGGACGGAGCAGAAACCCCAGGCTGCCAGGAGCCATATATTCCTGTGAGGATGAGAAGCAGAGAAAGCTGGTCAGCATAAAGAAAGAGAGAAAGAGTCTTGTTTGTTGGACATCCGGCTTCCAGTGACTGACTGAGACCAGCTGCCCTGAGCCTGGCAGAAACCCCTGGATCCTTAAAGTCAAAATGATAAAAAAATATTTTCTTAAATAGCTAGACTGGATTACTTGGAAGGAACAAAGTCCTGAGCACTTATCTTACAGAGTTAGTGTGCAAGTTAGAAATGAGATATGTATCACATGGTAGGTATTCAATAAATAATAACAATACTCTGTTTATTAACACATTCAATGGATGAAGGAGGTAAGGACTGATTAAGGGATGTCAGAACTCTGCACTAATTTCTCTAGAATAGTTTCCAAAATAGGCCCCAAGGCTTAGCATTGTAATCATCCCATGAGTTTGTTTTTTTTTAATTGAAAAGGCCAAGAACCATATTTTGGTAATTTTGAAAGAAATGACACATGACCTTGCCCTACCAAACTGAAGCAAACATTTTCTTTTGCATGCATACTTCACATACTTAAAACCATGGTGCACATTCCCTTTTGTTTCTGGTATTTTTCACTTAATGTGTCATAAATATTTTAATATTGCTACACAGACTTCATAATCATTGTAATGACTGCATAATATTCAATACACTATATT
Source organism: Myotis daubentonii (assembly GCF_963259705.1). Taxonomy (NCBI): domain Eukaryota; kingdom Metazoa; phylum Chordata; class Mammalia; order Chiroptera; family Vespertilionidae; genus Myotis; species Myotis daubentonii. Next base: position 52,359,779 of record NC_081841.1, read on the forward strand.
ATATAATTTATTAGGCATATATATTCTGGGATTTTTTTGTACAATAAATCATGCCGCAATGTATATCTTTGGGGATGATTCCTTTAAATTTATATAAGTTTATATAGATTTAATTATAATAGTCACATTTAGTCATTTTTTAAAATGTTGATGATATAAATAATGAAGAGTCCCTCACTGGTGTAGCTTAGTTGGTTGGACATTGCCTGATGCACCCAGAGGTTGCCAGGTTGCTTCCCAATCAAGGCACATGCCCAGGTTGCAGGCTCCATCCCCAGGAGGGAGTGTGCAGGAGGTAGCCGATCTATGTTCCACTCTCACATCCATGTCTCTCTCTCTCTCTCTCTCTCTCTCTCTCTCTCTTCCTTCCTCTTCCTCTCTCTCTCTCTTCCTTCCTCTTCCTCTCTCTCTAAAAATGAATAAAAATATTTTTTAAAAAATTTTAAAAAGAGGAAAATATTTGTAATTTTAGCACCCAGAAGTAACTCTTGCAAACATTTTGCTAAATATCCTTCCAGCTCTTTTTTGCCTAATTTAATAATAAATATTAGATTATACTATACATATTTTATAACCTGCTTTTCTCCCACTTTAACTATATCATCAACATATTTTTGTCATTAAACACTATTCTATAATCCTTTATATAGATGTTCTTTGCATGAATAATTTTCTATTTTTGAAAATTCATTTGTTGCCAATATTTTGCTGTTTCAGCCAAAACTGTGATGACATTCCTGAGTCAAATCTTGATGCATATGTTGGATTACAGTATTTCTTTAGGATGAATTCCTACAATAGAATTGTAGGGTCAGGAAGTATATGGATATGCTTGGGATAATTTCTAGGAGTGAAATTATGAGGTCCAAGTTTAGAAATGCTTTAAGGCTCTTGATAGGTTGCGGTTTTGCTCTTTTTTAAAAAAATGGCTGCCTCAGTTTTCAAGAGTGGCATTTCAGTGGTGGAGGAGAGAAGAGTGGTGTTTGTTGTTGTTGTTGTTGTTGTTGTTGTTGTTGTTTTGTCTTCTCAGAATCACCTCCCAGGAGAGAGAAATGTGTGCACTGGGTTCTGGGGACCAGCTCTGGCCCTCTTCCCTCCCTCCCCTTGCATTTCGGTGTAATGACAGAGATCGCAAGACTTGTGTTCTCGGTGCAGGTTTCACATTTTCCTAAATGTCTTCAGCAAGTCACTTAGGTGTTCTGAGGCCTCAGTTTCCCCATCTAAGTGAGGCTAATTATGCTACTATGGCGCAGCGAACTTTGTCCCAAAGGTAAAGAGGAGTAAAAAATCAATTATAAATCTCTATTCTAAGCCGTGCATTTGGTTCAGCCCCACAAGGAAGCAATGGTGTTCATTCACTACAAGCTCCGTTTCTGCAAAGATGATGGAGGCCTGGTGGTGGAGAGTGTTGCATCATGGGATTTCACCCACCTGGCCGGCTGTAGCAGGGCGGGGCGTGACCCCCATAAATTCCTCCCTGTGGCCACCACTGTCTACATCTGTTCTGGGGTTAGCGTGGTGGCTGGCCCACTGTCGGGATTCCTTGGTTTTAATACACAACCCCTCTCTCCGCCAAATCCAAGCGGCCCCTGGAGGTTCCCATGGCAACAGCACGCCTGGGAAGGACCAGCTTAGGGGGAAAAACAGATTTTTTTATTGTAAAAAAACCAAACTGGCCAGAAGCCACAGGCAGGGCAAGCTGGGACAGGCTCTCTATAGTGGGGCTGGTCCTGAGACAAAAGACAGCAGAGGTGTGAGCGCAGGCTCCGTGCTAGGCAATCTGTAGAGCAACACCCGGCATGTTTTGAGTGCTTGCTGTGACCAGACACCATTAAAGGTGCTGTGTCTGTGTTGACTTGTTTGATCCTCGCGACAAACCTATGAGGTAGGACCATTATTATCCCGGCTTTGCGAGTTAGGAGACCGGTGTGGTGAGGTTAAAACCTGGCAGTCTGCGTTATGGGCCTCTAAGAACTCATAACTCTCCTGTCCACAGCCTTTGCCAATTGGTAAACGATGGTTTCATTCTACCGTCCCCCAAATTTTTCAACATAAAAATTATTTTTCTCATATTACAGATGAGGAACGCTAAGGTCAGAGTGGTTAAGTGATGGGCCCCGAATCACACAGCTGGTAGGTAGCAGAGATGGGACTTGAGCCCAGGGTCTTTTTTCTGCCAAGCAGATCTGGGCCGCCCTGCGCTCACATGGGCGGGCAGGTCAGGACTGCCTAGTATAGCGTTAGGGGCTTGTGGGGGGAGGGGCGTGTTTCTGTGCCTTTAGCACGGTGCCAACCCGTTCTCTAACGTCCACACACGCTCGCACACAGGCCCGGCCCACCGAGGCTGTCCTCTCCCAGCCGGGTCAGGCCGCCTCCTCACACCAGGCTTCCCAGGCAGGTGCGCCTGCTCACACCTGCTTGCTCCCCTGGGGGAGGCAGCTAGAAGGCACATCTCCCCACCCCAACTCATTCTGCATAACTAGGCCCCGCTTCCCAAGGGAGGGAGAAGCGTCCAGAGGTCTGTGAGGCCACTGGAACCTTTGGGATTTTTTTTCCTAAGAAGAGTGAGGAGCCTACATTTCAGAGCTTGGAGCCTCGGCTGGGTAAGGTAGGGAGGTCTCTGTCATCCCTGAAGGACAGCGGCCCCAGTGCTCTTCCAGTGCCCATGTTTTATTTCATGTATTTGATTACCTGTCCCCTGATCTGATTAGTTTCTGGATGGTGGCCTTTGGTTTTTTAAAATCCTACGATGCCTGCGCTAAGTGCAGTGGCCTTCTAACTATCTGTCTTTCTGTCTCGTCACCGACAGACCATTCTATATTTTCAACTGAGAGCTCGCCTCTTCGGTCTTGAAAGAAAATCACATTTGCTTAAGATCTATCATGGCACAGATACTGATCGTATGCCTTTCCCTTCAGAGCCAGGGTCTCCATGGGAAAGTGAGGACGTCTTTAGACCCACTTCTTCCCACCTCTACAGAGACAAGGGAGGCAACGGCAGCCTCCAGTCCTGCCAAGTTCCCGCTCAGATGCTGGACTAGAGAAGGGGCAGAGGCCTGATGGGGCAGAGTGAAGGTCCTCTCCGCCGCTCCATCGGCCTGACTCTCTGCCTCCACCCAGTTCCCTCTGAAAGGCCCACGTCCATCCTCAGGACTTGAAACCGTCCGAAGGGGCGTGGACACCCCAGCTTCCTCCAGCAGCCCCAGACCCCGCCACGCCTCAGCATAAACCCCGCTTCTGTTCAATGTCCAGCTGCAGCGGATCAGAGAAGAGTCCGCACACTGCAACCAGCTCCCAGTTTTCGCACTTGCGTAGAAGCCAGTCATGAAGCTTTTCTTTAGAGGACCACACATCCATGCACAGGACAGCATGGCCCCCAAAGTGGAGTGGCCAAAGGGGAGAGGCTGCAGACACAGGGAGAAGGAGAGCCAGAAAGTGAGGAAGTGGGGGCTGGTGGGAGAGTGAGCAGAGGGGGGACCGGTGGTCATAGTATGTCAATACCATGTTGTTATTCCTCTGGTGGGGAGGGGGACGAGGGAGTACTGAGCACCTGTGCACTGGCCTCCCCTCCCCCCCCCCCCCCGTCCGACCGCCCCCCCCGCCCTCCCCAGCCTGGCCCAGGCATGCGGTGGGTATTTAGTAAGTGCACGCTAGAGCCGGTGGTTCTGTTGATAAGATGACGGCACAGCACTCAGTCTGCAAAGTCCAGACTTCTGTCTCTCCCACCCCCTGGGAATGTCATAAATAAATCCCTGGACCTGTTCCAAGAAGAATTTCAAGGCTTCTCTGCGTGTGTGTGTGTGTGTGTGTGTGCGTGTGTGTGTTTTCAGAAACACAACAATTTTACATGCTGCTTGGTATGCAAACGCCTAAGCAACCCAGGGGGGAAATGAGGGCTGGGCCCCACAAAGAGAAGGTAAAGGCAGGATCGGGCCAGACTGGGTCAGGCAAGCAGCGGTTAACAGCTAACAGCGCAGGTCCCAGCCAGCTCTGTAGCTGGCTCCGATAACCTGGCTCCCAGACACCCAGTCGGCCCCAGGCTCAGGTTGCTCAGCCCCCACCCCCTCGGGTTTGGCAGTATTCTCCACCAGGTTTTCGCAAAGTGCTGGGGTCTTAAAATAGCATAAAGGCACACACACTCAGACGCTAGTGTCAATTCCTGTACCACAGAATGATCAAAAAGGAGGGGGAGTGGAGGGGGGAGAGAGAACTGCAGGGCATCTTCCTGAGCAGAGAGCAGTGTGAGTGTGAGGACAGGTTGAAGACAGGGGTGGGCACTTGGTGTGAGGAAGGGGATGGAGGAACAGGCAGGAGAAAACTCCCAGAGGGCAAGAACTAAGAACTTCATTCGAACCATTCCCAGGGCCTAGCCCAGTGCCTGGCACATAGACATCCAATACAGAGACATCCAATACATGTTCCAGGGTAAAGAAATGATGGCTGGACACGGGGGTTTGCTAGGACATAAAATGATAGCAATATAGTTCAAGTTCAAATAGCAAAATTAGAAATGGGTGTCCCAAAGTCAGAAGATTCTATCAATCAGTAAGTATTTACTGAATGTCATGAGGGAAATGGAAGTGGTGGGGATTGTAATCTGTCTGGGAAGAAGACATGAACACACCCAATAGATGGGGGGTGGGGGTGGGGTGGCTTCCTGGAGGAAACAGACCCGAGCTCCTTCTGAAGGCAGGGAAGAGTTCCTTGAGCTGGTGTTCTAGCCACGGCTCCTAATCTACAAGACAAACACACTCAAACCAGTGGAAGTGAAAAGAGGATTTCCTGGAAAGATGCATGGAAATCTCAAAGAAATGTACCGTGGGAAATACCGCCAAATCTCAAGGGATGGGAAAAGGCAGAGGGCTGGGTATGTGCTGAGGACTGTGACTGTGGGCGAGGCTGGAGGGCATGTGTGCACACACGCCTACCAGCAGGCATACCTGGGTAATCTCTCTCCCTCCCCGCCCCCCCCCCCCTTCTCCCTGCCTCTGCCCCCTCTCTTCTCCTGGCTCTCCCTGCTACCACATGACCCAACGTGGCTTCCAGGCACTCCTCTGTGGCACCCACCACCATCTAAGTAACTTGGTTTCTATGCCTCGTTAGTTCAAATGCTCATGAAAGAGCAGCTGATTAGCTCGGCCAGTTTATTTTATTGCTTTCCCTTGGTTCAGATGCCCAACCCTGGTGCAATCATCTGTGGCCAGAGGGCAGACTGTGCACTCACCTAGGAGAAGGGGGTGTAGGCAGGTGAGAGCCATACACTCTTGTCATCCCGATATGAAAGCGGAAGCAGGCACGGGAAGACTATGAACTGAACGAGGAGGACGTGTGTGTGTGTGTGTGTGTGTGTGTGTGTGTGTGTGAGAGAGAGAGAGAGAGAGAGAGAGAGAGAGAGAGAGAGAGAAAGCCAGGACAATAGGGGAGCTGTCAGGGCTAGAATTAGCTGGTGACCTTGGCCAAGTTTTCTAAAATCTCTCTATGTCTCAGTTCCTCATCTGTACAATGGGTGAATAGTAGTACCTCTCTTATGGGCTTGTCGTGAAGAGTTAATGAATAACCTACATAAAGCTCTTAGGAGGGTAAATGGTCAGTCTCTGCACACTATTTTTATGTGTAGGGGAAATATTCTGGATGGATATCATGTAGAGGTCTTTTTTGGGGGGGGGTACAGTGAATTTAATTGATAATGGTGCATGGCAATGTAGGGCTTCCTAAACCCCTCTCCTTCTTCAGGGGTTTGGGATGGGACCTGTGGGGGTCAGGAGATTCTCGGTGTGTTGGGGGATCGATCTGGAGCAAGGACTGCCCAGCAGCTGAGGGCCTCTCTTCCTCTTGCTGGGGCTGGTGGTCCAGGGGGCTCTCCTTGGAGGCCTTGTGAACCATAAGGTTCACTACCCTGTTGCTGTAGCCAAATTCATTGTCATACCAGGAAACAAGCTTGACAAAGTGGTCATTGAGGGCAATGCCAGACCCACCCTTGAAGGTGGAGGAGTGGGTTTCACTGTTAAAGTTGCAGGAGACAACCTGGTCCTAAGGATGACCCAGGATGTCCTTGAGGGGGCCCTCTGACACCTGCTTCATTACCTTTTTGATGTCATTGGATTGGTCAGCTTCTCCAGGCAGTAGGTCAGATCCAAACCCGACACGTTGAGAGTGGGGACATGGAGGCCCAAGCCAGTGAGCTTCCCATTCAGCTCAGGAACGACCTTGCCCATGCCCACAGCCTTGGCAGCACCAGTAGAAGGAGGGATGATGTTCTGGACAGCCCCTTGGCCATCCTGTCACCGCTTCCCAGAGGGGCCACCCACGGTCCTCTGGGTGGTTCATGTATCCCTCCATGATGCCAACGTTATGGATGACCTTGGCCAGGGAGGCCAAGCAGTTGGTGGTGACAATCTTGAAGGAGTTATCACACTTGTTATGGTTCACACCCATCACAAACATGGGGGCATCTGCAGAAGCGCAGAGATGATGGTCCTCTTGGCTCATCCACACATTTCTGGTACTGCTATTGGAGCCCCAGCCTTCTTCAAGGTAATGACGACACCAGTGGACTCCACAATATATTCAGCACCAACATCACCCCATTTGATATTGGTGGAATTTCACTCCTGGAAGATGGAGATGGACTTTCCTTTGATGACAGGCTTCCTGGTCTCAGCCTTGACTGTGCCTTTGAACTTGCCATGAGTAGAATCATACTGGAACGTGTAGACCATGTAGTTAGGGTCAATGAAAGGGTCACTGGTGGCAACAAAATCAACTTGGCCAGAGTTAAAAGCAACCCTTGTGGCCAGGCGCCCACTAAGGCCAAATCTGTTCACTCTGACCTTCACCATCGTGTCTCAGGCTGGCACTGTGCAGGAAGACGCGGCTGTCTGTGAAACAGGAGGAACAGAGAGCTTCATGGAGAGGTCTTGATGGCCAGTTTTGGATCTTGCTGTACAAGTCACTATCTTCTCTGAACTTCAGGTTCTCTCTCTGTAAAAACAATGGGATCAAACTAAATACTTTCTAAAATCTGCTCCAGATTTAGGATGCATTCATTTGACTGGGTGTTATGCGTCCATAGGGAGCCTGTGTGTTTTCAATAAGTCAGACGACAAAATGAAAGGGACCTTCTCGGAACACAGTTATGCGAGGTGTGCCTGGTAACTACAGGGAGGCATGGCCAGGAGGTAGGGCCGTGGTAGCAGTAGCAGTACCAGAAATGTGTGGTATGAGACTCTGGACTGTGGCTTCACTGAGGGCCTGGAGAAGAGGGGGGCCAGATAGGCAAAAGCTCAGAGGTTCAAAACAGAAGGAGAATAACCAGGAGAGCCATCCTGCTTGGCCACTGGGCATGCCGGGATAGAAACTGAAATATGAATCATCAAGGCTGAGGGCACCAGACCTGTTTACCAAGGAGGCACTGGGGTAGAACAAGGTCAGTGTGAGGGTTAGAGAAAAGAAAGAAGGCTTGCCTCTAAAATCACGCAATGGCCTCTGGAGCAGAAAGTGAACAAGAAAAGCCTCGGGAGGGTTTTCTTCAAGATGGAACAGCTCATCCCCATCCCAAGAGCCCACTGAGCACAGACTGCATGCTGCTGACCACATCAAGTCCCTGATGCTGACCAGGGCCTTTGGGCTTCTCGGGCCGGTATCAGTCCCTCTAACCAGCTTCCCATCCTCAGCCACTAGACCAGGGGTGGGCAAACTTTTTGACTCGAGGGCCACAATGGGTTCTTAAACTGGACCGGAGGGCCGGAACAAAAGCATGGATGGAGTGTTTGTGTGAACTAATATAAATTCAAAGTAAACATCCTATCTAATAAAAGAGAAAAATGGTAATTGGCGTACGACGATACCCTTTTCATTGGCTAGTCAGGGCTATATGCAAATTAACTGCCAACTATGATTGGCAGTTAACTGCCAACTATGATTGGCAGTTAACTGACAACTAAGATTGGCAGTTAACTGACAACAAGATGGCAGTTAATTTGCATATGTAGGCACAATGCAGGGAGGCGAAAGGGAAAGCAGGAAGAAGCCCCCTGCCACTGACAGTGATCGGAAACCCAGGGGGGAGCTAAGAGCTGGGGGGCAGGGCAAAGGCGGCCCTGGGGCCGCCTTTGCCCTGCCCCCCAGCCATGATCGGAGAATCAGGCGCCTTTGCCGCCCTGGCCAGTGATAGCAGGAAGTAGGGGTGGAGCCAGCGATGGGAGCTGGGCACGGTCGAAGCTGGCAGTCCCGGGAGCTAGGGGTCCCTTGCCTGGGCCTAAAGCGAAGCCCACAATCGCGGGGCCACTGCAGCTGCGGGTCCCCGCTGCCCGGGCCGGACACCTCTGCCGGAGGCCTCAGGCCTGGTCAAGGGGCCGATCCGGTGATTGGTGATCGGAGGGTGATGAGGGTCAACTCCTCTGGCCGAGGCATCAGGCCTGGGCGGGGGGCGGAGCCGGGGATTGGGGGGATATGATGGTCCCCTTGCCCAGGCCTGAAGCCTGGGTCAGAGGCGTCAGGCTTGGGAGGGGGGTGGAGCAAGCGATCAGAGGGAGATGGGGGTCCCCTGCCCAGGCATGATTCCTGGGCCAGAGGCCTCAGGCCTGGGCGGGGGCCAGAGCCAGTGATCGGGGGGAGATGGGGGTCCCCTGTCCAAGCCTGACACCTCTGGCGGAGGTGTCAGGCCTGGGCAAGGGGCCGATCAGGCTATTGGAGGGTGATGGGGGTCTATGCCTCTGGTGGAGGCGTCAGGCCTGGGCAAGGGGCCGATCCTGCGATTGGAGGGTGATGGGGGTCAACGCCTGAGGGCTCCCAGTATGTGAGAGGGGGCAGGCTGGGCTGAGGGACACTCCCCCCCACACACACCCAGTGCACGAATTTCGTGCACCGGGCCCCTAGTCATTACATGAAAGGGTACGGTCTTTTTTTTTTCAATAGTTTTATTCATTTCAAATGGGCCGGATCCAGCCCGCGGGCCGTAGTTTGCCCACGGCTGCACTAGACACTTCAAGTTCAAGTTCCTTCCATTGCCTAAGCGGCCCTCCCTCTGCTTCCTTCAACTTCCTGGCCCATCTGCTCTCCCACCAATCCCTACACCTCACCTCCTACCCCTTCAGCCTCCAAATATCTCCTTTTCTGGTCCCACCCTGGGTTGCTGGCCATTTCCAGAGGAAATTGAACCATCAAACAAAGAGGCATGTCATGACCTTTACTCTCTGTTTCGCAACCCTAGCCTAATGCCATCTTGGCAATCACTTCCTGCTTTTCTAAGTCTCTGGACACCACTCCATGCTCCACAGTGGCTTTTACAAATTCTCACCACTCTCTTAGAGCACACCCACCATACATACCATCCTGCCTCCTGACCATATTGTCACAAAGCAGATGGCCATGACTGAAGACATCCAAGTGACCCTCTCATGCCTAAAAACCTCTTTGTTCACCTCTTTCCTCAAGCCTCCAAGAGGGTAATATTCTCCTCCAGGCCATAGCTACTCCCTGTACCTCTGGGTCTTGATCCTGTGCCCTCATCCACCCTGGGTTCTGGTGTCATCACTTACTCCTTCTTCCTGTGTCTTTGAGCAACTCTTGGCTCCTTTATAATGATCTGCGTTGCAGTCTCTCCTTCTTAGGAAAGCAACAAAACAAAGGAAATCCCTCTGGGATCTTGTGTCCTGGAAATCCCCTTTCCTCTCTTTCTCTTGTCTAGTTTAGAAATCTGTACTTTTAAGTTGGATTATTCAGTCTATTTATATTTATTATAATCATGGATATATTTGAATTCATTTTCACCATCTTATTTTGTGCTTTCTATTTATTATTCCGTCTTAATATTATCCCTTTTCCTTTCCTTTCTTGCCTCCTTTTGGATTATTATTATCTCATTCTATTTCCTTCCTTCGCTCACCGTGGGAGTTTTTCTTCTATTAGTCAATATCTGACAATTGACAAAGTATACACGAATTCATACACAACTTATACATTTCAATTAAGCTCTAACTTTTAAAAGATATTTTCTCTGGGCATACAATTCTAAATTGACTGTTATTTATTTGTCTATTTGTTTGGATTTAACTATGCAGATTATATTTCTTGGAATTTTGCCTGTGAGGATTCCTTGTAGTCCGAGTTGAAGATGGGTTCCTCTGAAAAGGGTTTGCTCTTCTTCCTTCCAGGTCCAACCAAGGAGCACCACCAGCCTAGGATCACTTGAATCTAAATAGTGTGTAGTTTTTCAAACCACCCAGGTAGGGTGAATGTGGAATAAAATTAAATCATGAAGGCCACCTGTGGGTTATGAATCCTCAATGAAGATTTTTTCCCCCCATTCTCACTCAGAGCCAAGATCGAGGTCAGGCAACTTCCCTTCCAGTCTTCTGGAAGAGTGTTCCTAGTTCATTGGTCACATGAGGGTACTATCACCCTTTGTGGGTCACAGCTTTGTGCGGATGGTCACTTATTAGACTGCCCAAGGACCTTAACCTTGGGCAGACCTAGGTTTTGTGTCCTGTCCCCTGTATCCAGCTCGCCTTAGAAAACCAAGGTTCAGCCCTGGCTGGTTTGGCTTACTGGATAGAGTATCGGCCTGGGTTCGATTCTGGTCAAGGGCACATGCCTGGGGTGCGAGCTCAATTCCCAGTGTGGGGCATGCAGGAGGCAGCTGATCCATGATTTTCTCTCATCATTGATGTTTCTAGCTTTCTCTCCCTCTCTGTTCCTCTCTGAAATCAATAAAAGTATATTTAAAAAAATAAAAAAAAATGAAAATCAAAGTTCAAGTTCACCTGGTATCCAAATGTTCTCAAGGGGAAAGCCAGCTTTGGTGTTCTGCTCTTCTATCTTTGTTCCTTAGTTTTGACTTGGGTGTTCTCACTTTCTAGCTGGTTTATCAAGCATTTTGAGTTGTTTCTTCAGCAGGGAGAACATGGTCTATCATTCTGAAGAAAACCCAAATCTCCCCTTCCCATCACAGCCAAGTTCTTTTAAAGAATAGATGACCGAGAGAAATCAAAGATGGCAGCATAGGTAAACACCAGAGATTGCTGCCTCACACAACCACTTCAAAAATACAACTAAAACACGGAACAGACATCACCCAGAACCACAGGAAGGCTGGCTGAGTGGAAATTCTACAACTAGAAGGAAAGAGAAAAGCATACTGAGACTCAGAGGAGGCGCAGTGCGGAAGTAAAATACAAAAGTGCAGAGGTGCGTGCGGAGCGGGCTGGCGGCTGAGGGCGCAGTTGTCGTTTTCAATCGGGAGGGAGTCTCAGGCTCTGAGCTGCAGTCCTGGGAGAGTCTCTAGAGACCCAGACTCATACGGGAGAAGTGGGACTGTCTGGCATCGGAGCCACCAAGCAGCCGGGCAAGTCAGGTTACCCTGGAGTCATTGGGGGCCACCCTCACCTCCTCCTCACGCCTCATATCCAATCGCTCTTGCAGTTCATACCTCTTTAAAACCTCTTGAACCTATTTCTCTTTCCCATTTCAATTGCTGCTGCCTCGGGTCAGGTCCACCTCCTATCTTGTCTGGGCTACTGGAATGGCCTCTGGTTTCCTTTCTCCAACCATCTGCACAAAGTTCAGGTTTATTTGGATCAGCAAAGCGGTCTTTCTAAAACACAGATACGGTCACTTTCCCTCCTTGCTTAGAACCCTTCTAGTGTTCTGGAGAATAGTGTACTTCCAAGTGTAAATGCATGTCTGTCTGTCTCTGCAACACTACCTTCAGCTCCCCCACCATCCTTCTTCACGCTGCACTCCCTGGGTGTGCTGCCATGCTGCTCACTGTTCCCTTAAGTGCCAGGCAATTTCATTGCAGTGTCTTGCTCATTCTGCTCCCTGTGCCAGGATCCATCTCCTGCCTTCCCTTGCCCCATACAAGCCTGTCTATCTAGGAAACATTCTTTTATCTTCCAAGAGTTGGCTGTATCATGGCCTGTTCCTGAAACCCTTCCCGCCTCCTCAGCTTGTCCCTACAGAGTTTTATATCATCATGCCCTCCTAACTGCCCTCGCTCACCCTTTTCAGGTGTATGCTATAACACATTGTTCTTATTGGTTTTTAGAGAGGGGAAGGGAGAGAGAGAGGGAGAGAGAGAGAGAGAGAGAGAGAGAGAGAGAGAGAGAGAGAGAGAGAAGAGAGAGAGAGAGAGAGAGAGAGAGAAGAGAGAGAGAGAGAGAGAAGAGAGAGAAGAAACATCAAACATCGATGTGGGGGAAAAACATCGATTGGTTACCTGTTGTACATGCCCCAACTGGGGGCGAACCTGCAACCCAGGTAAACATGACCAATGGGCTTCAAGTTATCAAATCCTAGACCCCCAACCCTTCGGTGTACGGGACGACGGGACGACATTCCAACCGAGTCACAACAGCCAGGTCAACACTTTGTTGCTTGTTAATGCATATTTTTCTAGATTGTAGGTTCCATGCGGGCAAGAACTTACCTATGTTTATACGTTGTGCCTTGGATACTATGTGTTTAGTGTTTGTAGACTGGATGACTGAAGAGCCCCCTTCTCGGGATTAATAACGCTGCTCATTTGCGCACCAAGGGGTGGGGTGTCTTGATTTGCTGTAAGCAAGAAGCCAGCTGTAGCACCAGGTGGTCTCGTCGGTGGAGCCCAGCGGGGAGGACTTTTTCCTGGAAAGGGGAATCCTGGCAGCTCTGGGAATCTCTGCCAAAGGGACAGAGCAGGGCTGACGAGGAGTCCATAGCCTGTGATATGGGTCCTGCCCTAAAGTCAAAGAGGCTGACAGAAATGGACACTTCGCTGAGGCCTCAGGGGTGGGAAGAGAGCCAGGCTGCAGCAGGGAGCACAGTCTGTCCCCATGCAGCTTGGGACCTAAAAGGCAGGGCAGATGCGTCACCTGGGACATCTCTGGCTTAAGCGGGTGCCTCAAACTCTCAGGAATAGGGTGTGAAGGATATTCCTAACCTCCCTCCCGGACCCCACCTTCAGCTGGCTCTTGAAGGTCAGTCCCTGAAAAAAAGCATGAGATGCTTCAGTGTTGAAGAAGGACAGGACCAGCAGGCTGTGGCTTCGACACTTAATTATATGTGAGCCTGGGCAAGTCACTTACCTTGCTTAGGTCTCAGTTGCCTCGCCCATAAACTGAACACACCCTGACATGCCTCAACCACTTCACAGGATTATAGTAAAGGCCAAATCGTCATTGTAAGAATAGCCATTCCTTTTATATCCCTTCCTATGCATCAGAGACTCTGCTAGGCGCTATGCAATGTCTTCAGCCATCCTCACCACTCCTCTATGAGGCAGAACGATTATCAGCTCCATTTTACAGACAAGTGAACCGAGGGTTAGGGAGGTGGAATGTCTTGCTAGCGAGTGGGCTGAGTGAGGTGGCGTTGGATGTGGAGACCCCGTGGTCTGGTTGCCTGGGCTGTATATTCAGGTATGCGGCTGACCTTGCGGTTTAGGAGCAGAGCGACCGCAGGGCCCCCCTGGGACTCTTGGTCGTGCGGCCACAGTGGCAGCACTTAGTGAGGTGTAGGAAAGAACAGTCCCTTCCCCTGGGCCTCAGAGACGTGTCCCTGAGGGCTCAGCATTCCCTTCCCAACCACAGCGGCTGGTCCACATGCTGTACTGAATAGTGGCCCCTAAAATTCATGTCCACCCAGAACCTGTGACTATGAACTTACTGGGAAGTAGGATATTTGCATATGTAATCAAGTTAAAATTACGTCAACTCCTACTGGATTAGGGTGGACCCTAATTCAGTGACTGGTGTCTCTATAGGAAGAGAGAAATTTGGACAGAGATACACACACAGAGGGAAGACGACCATAGGAAGACGAAGGCAGAGATTGAAGTTATGCTTCCACAGCCAAGGATTGGGGAAGAACACCAAGGATTGTGGGAACCACCAGCAACTAGAAGAGACCAGGCATGGTTCTCCCCTAGAGCCTTCCGGGAGAACATGGGCCTGCTGACACCCTGGTTTCAGATTTCTAGCCTCCAGAACTGGGAGAGAATACATTTCTGTTATTTTAAGCTACCCAGTTTGTGGTGTTAGAGCAGCCCCAGGAAACTAACCTAGTCCCCTAGTGCTGTGCCCACCACAGCTGGGAGCCCTAGGGTGTGGGTGGTGCAGTCTGGGAGACCAGTTTAATGGACTAGAGAAGGGAGGTGCCTATTGGGGGGGTAGGGAGCAGGGGGGGTGAAGGAGAGCAGTATAAAAATAAGGTGTTTACTCATCTAGCTACACTGACCCATTTGCAGACAGTGCCTCTGCGTGACTTTGCATGTGTGTGTGGGGGGCGGGGGGGCGGCGGGGGGGGGGTGTCTACAGTCTTGTTTTTTTTTGGTGAGGATGGGGCTTCTTCAGGTAGGTGACAACTTACAAAGTGAGGACTTCATTTGAGAAACTCCTCCTTTTACCTTTGATCACCGTTTCCAACCCTAGATCCTAGACCTAGATGATAAAACCGGACTTAGAGAAATTAAAATACTTGCCCAAGTTGTCAATTGGTAAGAAAAGGAGAATTCAGATCCCTAATTTTGGCTTTTTTTTTTTTTTTTTTTTACAATCTCAAGCTCTTTCTCAAGCCAAAGAAAGTAAACTCTTTTCAGAAAGATATAGGCGATTTTATCTTTTATAAGCATTTTCGCTGAATTTGAAAGTAACACTTGTTTATTTGTAAAAGATTTAGAAAATACTGAAATGTTTAAAGAAAAAGTAAAAAATTATTCTGGCAATGACTACTGACAATATCCGTCTGGTCCTTTTCTATGCCGATATATATTATAATAAAATTAGAATAAAACTGTAAACAGCTTTGTGTGTTTTTAATCCTCACCCCAGGATATATAAGAGGTCACCAAAAATGTATACATACTTTTATAACTGATAACTCAATTTTGAAAATGAACTGTATGTTAATAAACACTGACTTTATAATCAAAGCGTGTATCATTTTGGGGGACATCCTGTATTCCCATTGATTTGAGAGAAGGGGGAGAGAGGAATGGGTTGCCTTCTTAGGGATCCTGACCTGACCAGGGATGGAACCGGAAACCTAGGTATGTGGTCTGATTGGAATCGAACCCTCAATACTCCCCTCCCCACAACCAACTGAGCCACCACACAGGGCAACATCTTTGTATTTTGCCTTTTAATTTAACATGATCTCATTTATCATCATTATCATTCATTTAACATTCATTTCTCACTTCATGGCTTTTTATAACCATACCTTTTAATTACTAAATAATACTCCATCCTATGGATGGGCCATAATTTTTTTGTCTTCTATAATTGCCTAGTTAAGTTACTAGCCTTTTACAGCGATAAACATGCAACGGTTAAAACTTTTCATAAGCATTTATTCTGTATTATTTCCTGAAGGCAGATAGGGCCAACAGGTATGAGTATTTTAAGGCATTATATACATAATGCCAAATTGTTTCCCCAAAAGGTTCTATCGAGGAGCCGCATGTGAGTGCCCCTCCAGCACCCTCACCGAGGTTGAGCACTAACTATCATTAAAAAGCCTTGGAATGTGCTGAAAAGGGGCATCCCATCGTCGATCACACAGGTTGCTGGGCGCCCGGAGGATTGCAGGGCGGCGACGATCCTGCTGGGACAGGAGGCCAGGCAGTGGGGCGCAGGGAACCAGAAAACGCAGGGGACTCGCGGGGCAGTGGACGCGGGGGAGGAGGCCGGTGCCGATAAGACAACTGCGCTGGGTGGGGTGCAGGGGCGGGCGGAAGCTGCGCGTTCCCCCGGCTTCCTCCTACCGCACTCTTACCGGCTGGTGGGGGCACCGAGGGGCACACCCCTCCCACCCCTTTAACAGGGACACTCCCCTTTAAGGCGGGCGCCCGCGCGCACCCGGCCCCGCCCTTCGGGTGCGCGCGCGGCGGCGGCGGCGCCGGCTCCGCCGGGAGCGCACGTGCCGGCGCCGGGCGGAGGAGCGGGAGGCGGGAGCGGGGCCGCGGGAGGAGGGGAGGCGCCGGGGGCGCGCGCGCGCGCTGGGCGCTGCTGGGCTGCGGCGGCGGCGGCGGTTACTATGGCGGAGTCGGCCGGAGCCTCCTCATTCTTCCCCCTCGTCGTCCTCCTGCTCGCCGGCAGCAGCGGGTCCGGGCCCCGGGGAATCCAGGGTGAGTCCCGGGGCGGGGGGCGGGGGCCGGGATGGAGAGGGCCGGGCGAGGGCGAGGCCTCGCGCCGCGGCGCCTGGGCTCCAGCGCGCCCCTTCCCCACGCGCACAATATGGCCGGGCGGGGGGCGCGGAGGAGTCGGGGTGACCCCAGTGGCTCCTCCTCACCCCCTAGGCTCGGCCGTCCAGCCCCGACCGAGCTCACGCCGGGCCCCTGAGGACTCGAGCCCTCTGCCAGGCGGAGCTGGATTCGGGGAGCTCTCGGGGGTTGTGCTCCAAGCACCCCTATATATTTCATAAAGGGAGTGCGGGCTTCTTTCCAAAGATGGGGGGATCATGTTTTTGCCCCTCGGCTTGTCCAGGGGCGGGGGTCTTGGTTTCCTCTCCCCAGGTGCTCCTGGGGGGATGCCTTTTCTCCCGCCAAGATTGTGGGGCTGCGGCGGGAGGGTCTTTGCTTCCCGAGGTATCCAGACGCGGGGAGCCCAGGCGCACCTCCGAGGGCAGGGGAAGGGGTCTCTAACCTTTCCTTCCGACCCGGGGCATCCCTTCGCCTCCCTCTGCTCCCTCCCTCATGTTCCGGGCAAGGGAGTCACATTTCCCCTTCGCGCAGCCCCTGGAGTTCAGTGGGGCACCCCCCCCCCCCCCCAATTCACACGCCCTGTGGGAGCTCTTTGGAGGAAGTGGGACGACCAGGCCCCTCCGCTGGGGAGGAGTTTGCCTTCGAGCCTCTCTAACCCTAGGAGACCTGGTTCCCGAACGGTTAATCTTCATCTAGGTGTGTTTGCTCTCCACCTCCCTCCCCCACCCCAGGGGGCCCTTTCAGTCGCTCACTTCGTGGACGCCTTTCAGGTGAAATCCTGGAACCCGCCTCCAACCCTCAGGCTGATTTAAAGATCCCACCTCTGGACCCGCGCGGCGGCCCGGGGTCAGTCCTTATTTGCCTTCCCGCACGGCCCCTCTTAACCCCCCTCCCCCCTCCCCCTCGCCCTCCCCCGCCCGCACACACCCCTCACCTTCCAACGCCCACAGCCTTTGGCTCCCCGCCCCACCCCCACCCTCCCAGCTAGAGAGGTGGTACCTTTCTGTGGCACCCTCCACCGGGTGTGTTATTGATGAGGCTTTGTGGGGCTGAGAAGAGCAGATGAAACCCTCAGATATTTCATTTAAGAGAGTTGTCTCCGAGGTGTTCTGGCACGGGGGTAGCAGATGTAGGTTATATTTGGCAGTTATATTGAAGTGATTATTGACCCGCAGATGCATCTGGGAGAGGCTGTCAGGACTGTATATGCTCTGATGTACAAAGCCTGCTGCTTTGACTTCTCAGCAGCCCCCCGCCTTTCAGCAGTGGGAGATGAAGTGTGTGTTCTGTGGCTCTCCTCTCTCCACTCCAGATAATGATTCTCAGGTGGTTCAGGCTCCTTTAATACACCAGACAATCAGGAAAGGACCTCATCCCACTTTGGAGTGTCAGAAACAAGTTCATTGTCTCCAGCTCCGATATTTGTTCCCAGTGGTGGTGCCTGTGCAAGTGGGGTCTTTGTTCAGTGGCTAATACTTGTGTTCAGCACCTGGCGTGTGTTCCTGGGTCCCGGTGCGCTGTGCTCGGTGATATGCCGTGGTTCTGATAACACAGGGAAGGTGTGTGAACGCAGCCTGACGTTTAAGGTCATGGCTTTCGTGAATAATGTTTTCTGGGCCTTATTGTGGGCCATGTTTTTGGAAAGTGTAACATCATGTTATTTCTCTACTGGGGTAGTAAATAAGGAGACTTGGGCTTCAGGTTTGTCACCTGATATGTGTATGAATAAATCTTTAAATTCCTTCCATAGGAATTTTTATCCAGTCCCTACTGTATGCAAGATTTTTAACAGCCGTTTCCCTGTTAACTTGCTGTAGTGTCTGTGGGGCTTTTCTTGTTGTGAGCTTAGTTAAGAATGTTTAATTGATAATCCAACTGGTTCTGAATGGGGCAGAGTTCATTTTTTTTTTTTTTTGTAACCTTCCTAAAATGGGTGTTTGTTGGGGTGAGATGGGTGGTCAAAATAGGGAATTAGTTTCTTTTTTTGGTAAATTGGAAATTGGGTTGTGTGTCCAGCAAACATTCTCGAAGGCCTTTAAACTTCTTGGCCAGACACTACAGTTTTTTCCGGGACACAGCTAGTTGCCAATAGTGCATGCTACAGAGACCACTGTTGCAAAAGGCTTAAAGTAAAACGTCAGTTCTGGGAAAATAGAGGCTGATGATAACAAGAAGTTGATTGCTTTCCTCCCCTGCACTTCCTCTGTCAGCTTCCCTAGGTGGGCTGGAGGAGCCCGGAGCCCCAGCCCTGCTGCCTGCTGCCTGCTGCCTGCTGCTTGGGCATGACATGAGGACAGCAAGGGAGAGGTGTTTCTTTTAATTAGTGAACTAGTAAAAGGCCAGCGATAAGGCGAATGACTTCCAGGTTATATATAAACAGCATCCATTTGATAGGTGTGCCAAGTTTTAAGGCCTCTCTTTGGAATTTTCACACTAGTATTTAAAAATGTAAAATTGCATTAGTTGGTAACAGAAGACACTCATTTCTTAAGAAGAAAGCAATAATAATGGCAGCAGTTGAGCTTCTGATAGGAACATTTTGAGTTTCTTTGAACAGACTGAAAATCTGTACAAGACTTTCAGGCCAAGTCTTGTAACTTCATTCAGTGGACGTGGTTTTGAAGTACAGTTGAAAGTGAACTCTTGGAGAGAGGAAGGGAATCTCTGATTAGTTTTGTTAAAAGCTCCTGGAGCACATGTGATTGGAACATAATAAAATGGCTACTCTGGTTAAAGGTTAGAGCCAGAGGGAGGGAGGAAGCTGGTTTTCAGCCCCACAACGTGGCTCCCTTACAGGCTGTCCTTGAATAAGTCACTGAGCCTCACTGTGACTGCCTCGGTTCTCCCTCTGTGTCGCTCTTATTGGGACATTTGTGAGACTGACTTACCGATAGCCAGTTGGCTGGGAGGTATTTTTAGACATAGTTTCTGACTTCAGTGAACAAGCGAAGTTGCGTTACTTTTTATGTTTTGGGGCAGAGTAACATACTGTCGGGATTGACAGAAGCGCCACCGCGTCACAGTGTGGTTAATTTCTTCTTATTTGTGCATTTTTGAAGATGAGTCAGATTTCTGTCTTTTGACAGGCTCTTCCATCGTAGACCCGGCAGCATACCTGTGCTAATCAAAAGCAGTCTGGAGGGAGTGACCTGCTTTAGGCTTTATTGGTTTGGCAACGTTTTAATTCTTACGCAACTCTGGGTATGTTTATGGCACTATGTAAATGTTACATAAGAACATGGAGGCTGCGAGGTGGCCGGCATGGTGCCTGTGAACACAGGAAGGTGAGGCTTCATCCTAAAGGACCTTGGGAACCTGCAATCAGTGCAGGAAGAAGCAGCACTTCATTTCCCTCTAGAAACCTTTTTAGTTGATTGTGTCTTTCAGGTGGACTGCTGTGTTATAAATAGGTTTATTCTCCACTGGTGAGCTAATTGTAACCTTGCTACCAAAATATGAATCAGAAGGCGAGGAGAGGAGACGCGCTGCTGCTTTCAGCAGGTCCTGTGGAAGCCGCTTGTTGCATTTTGGAACATGAGTTGAATTGCGTTGCAGTCTGTTCTCATAATAACTCAGGAGTACAGGGTGTTGAGGTGGAATGGAATTCTCAGTTCATGGTGCTTTAGGTCTTTCTTTTTGAAGGTTAAATTAGAATACTGAAGTGGCTCTTTTGTTTTAATTTTGAAATCCTTATTGTTTACTGTTCAGTTTTTGCTCAGAGCAGCAGTGAACATTAATTCTGGAATCCCGCCTCCTTGTCTTGAATTCTTGTGTTATTTGTCTGTTATAGTAGGGGTTGATGTAAGGGGGTCTTCTCTCACTTTCCTCTCTGAATTTATGCAATGAAAATCCCAGAGTCCTCTTTCTCACCAACCCTGCTGCTGCTGGAAGTGCTGCGGGCATCCGGAGCCCATCAGTTCCGCCTAGACTGGGGTTGCTGAAACCTCCTAAGGAATCAGCTGCTCAGACCTGACAGTCCCCCACAGTCTTCTAACTGGCATGCTCTCACTCTGCAGGCACTGCTTCCTGGCCAGGTTCTAATACCTGCTCATGGTTTTTGCTCACCTCAGTTTCTCACACATGGTTTAACCTGAGCTTGGGCTCCAGAGGCACCATCTCGGCCCTTGTGTGTTCTCCCTGCCTCTGGCTTCTCTATCAGGGATAAAAGCAGCACCAGGGGAAACTGCTACTGCAGAGTGTATCTTTCTGTCCCTCCTCTGTAGACTTGCCAGAATTTAGTTGTGAAGTTTCCATCCCAGGTGATCTCACCTGCTGTCTGGGTTTCAGATGGTGCTACTTCTGGCAGCTTGGGGGTTCTTTTCTCTCTCTCTCTCTCTCTCTCTCTCTCTCTCTCTCTCTCTCTCTCCCCCTCCCTCCCTCCACGTAGTCTTTTTTTCCTCTCTCTCTCTCTCTCTCTCTCTCTCTCTCTCTCTCTCTCTCTCTCTCTCTCTCTCCACTTAGTCTTAAGCCTGCATTTGTCTTGCTAATATGTTAAATTTAACATAATAAAAGTAACTACTTCACCCTTTATAGCAGTGGTTCTCAACCTTCCTAATGCGGAGATCCTTGAATATAGTTCTTCATGTTGTGGTGACCCCCAACCATGAAATTATTTTCATTGCTACTTCATAACTGTAATTTTGCTACTGTTATGAATTGTAATGTAAATATCTGATATGCAGGATGTATTTTCATTGTTCGCGACCCACAGGTTGAGAACTGCTGCTTTATAGTATCAGTCACCCCTGATATTTACACAATTACATACAGGAGAATTCTTTATTCATGCAGATGGGTATGTGCCTGGAATGGTTCTTTTTTTTTTTAATATATTTTATTGATTTTTACAGAGAGGAAGGGAGAGGGACAGAGAGTTAGAAACATCGATGAGAGAGAAACATCGATCAGCTGCCTCCTGCACACTCCCCACTGGGTACCTGTCCGCAACCAAGGTACATGCCCTTGACCGGAATCGAACCTGGGACCCCTGAGTCCTCAGGCCGACGCTCTATCCATTGAGCCAAACCAGCCAGGGCTGGGATGGTTCTTGGTATGAAGAAATAACAGAGAACAGGATGGACAAAGATCCATAAATCCCTGATTGTCATGGAATTTACAACTGCAGTGGCTTAGACTGAAAATAAAGAAGTAAACACAGTGATCAGTTGTGAGTGCTGTGAAGAAACTAAACCAGGATGCTGTGTTAGAGGGTGCTGGGAGCTGCCCTTCCACATCGACCTCAGCTCTGTAAAATGGGATGATTGCACTCATCTCCTTATTTGTGGTAGTTATGTTCTATAAAGTCAACTGGAATCCTGGATTATCAGATACGGAACCATTGCTCCCAGGGGAGACAGAGGGTTAGGTTCCTGTGAGCCGCTGGTCACAGCATTACATCAACCAATCAGTGCATCACCTTGTCTTCTGCATATTTCTGTTTAAGACACCTTGTTTAACATACATTGTTGATTATTAAATATTGAACTCAAAGCCAATAGCACTATAACGCATGCCTGAACAAAGCTTTTCTAACGTATGCATTTTCTCTGTAAGGCACATTATGTTCTTAGCATTTCAGCACTACTCTTGAAGGCCATTTTAAACTGAAATCACCAACAAAACCACAGAAAGGCAAAAAGCACTGCACTAAATAGACCATGAAAAGCCACATACTTACAGTGTAAGAGCTGAAACAGGCAGAGCGCTGCCTGTCCACCTCAGCTGGGACATGTGCGTTGGGTGTTCAGACTGCCGTGCACATGTTCAGATTTTTCACCCCTCAGTGCATGTCCACAAATGACTGAGAGAGCACCGAGAGTATTGATTTGGGGGTTACAAGTAAATTTTAGCAATTAGGCTGATTCACAAATACAGAATCTATAATTGATAAGGATCAACTGTATTTTGTTAAAGCTGTTCAAATAATTGTGGGTGAGAGAAAATTATATGGACATTCAAGGACTCCTACTAAATGGTTTCATTGAACCAGGATTTTTATATATATATAGTTAGAAGTCCCATTTTCAGCCTGTAAATAAATTACACACACACACACACACACACACACACACACACACACACATATAGAGAGGGAGAGAGAGAACTGTGGTGTCTAAAGATTCTTTTAACACGTTTATTGAGCACCTACCATATTCCAAACACTATTGTTTATAGTAAACAAAAAGAGACAAAAATGCCTTTCTTCATGAAGCTTACCTTCCTGGCAGGTGAGATAGTCAATACAGAAATAAAATATTTCTACAGCCCATCCTTTACCTCCCACCCCCCAAGATTCTCAGCCTTACACACACCTCTTCCAGTTATTCAGTCAAACATGAATGTAGGTACTACTGTGAAGGGATTTTGTATATGTAATTAAGGTCCTTAAATGGTTGATCTTCATATAGGGCAGTGATCTTCATATAGGGCAGTTAAAATCCTGATTTCTGGGCCTCATTCTCCGGAAATTCTGTTTCTTTGTTATGGGGTGGGGCCACAACATTAGTAACAAAGAAACAGAATTTCTGGAGGATGAGGCCCAGAAATCAGGATTTTAAAAAGATTCCCAGGTGATTCTAATGTGCAGCCAAGGTTGAGAACCGCTGGTATAGGGAGACTGTTATGGTAGACAGAACCTAATCAAGCTAGCTAGCCCTTTGAAAGCAGAGAATTTTCTCAGCTGAGTGCAAAAGAGGAAGGCAGAGATACTCCAGCTGGCTTGAAAGAAAATAAACATCTGTATATGAACTGCCCACGGGGCCACGGGGGCCAGGAACTGCAGGCCGACTCTGGGAGCTGAGAGTGGTCCGTGGCTGTCAGCGTGGGGTGGGGGGGGGGGGGGGGGGGGGGGATGGGGATCTCAACCCTTGTGCACAAGGCAGCGGGGTTTGCCAGCAACCAGTGAACTTGAAAGATGCTTGAGACCTGGTACTCGCCATCCCATCGCTGGACCTTGCATGTATAAAGTGCTTTGACCACATGTGGCTTTCATCTACTGCCTGTTTCCTTTTCCTAGCTATTTGTGAGTGTTTGGAGGAGAGAGCAAATTTTGGGTGCTTTGGGGGCAAAAGTAGGTTTACAGTCATGAGTATTCAGAACACAGTTTATTCTTGTATTATCGCTTATTAATTATTGTATTATTTTTAAGTAAGTATTTGTGATGAACCTACCTGGCCCCAAATCTTCATTTATTATCTTGGTATATGTTTGTGTATTACATTTTACAATTGTAGTAGGTAAGATTGACTCAGATTCGATCGGTGTTCGTTTCTAATACCCAGACTAAGCTGAAAGAGAGGGATACTGAGGAAAGAATCTGTCTTTGCCCTTTCGAAGTTTATACACAAATTGACTGTTTGTCTGCTTGTTGGAGCAACCACAAAATTACGAAGAGTTCATACCCTTATTGACTGGACGACAGTAGTAATAAAAGCTTCTGATGGACGGAATGTTTACTGCACACTCACGTGTTGAGTGGAGGCACTCTTGTCCCCATTTCACCTAGGAAACAGCTGGGGCATACAGAGGTTAGGCCAGGGGCCGAGCGAGGTCCGTCTGACTCCAAAGCATGTGCCCTAAGTACTGTACCATATACTATGATGCCTACTCAGTCATTTTCTAACCAGTCTCTGCCTCCAGTCTCCCACTTTTCCTCCATCCCAGGGCTGACTTTAACTTGGGAAAATACACCTTCTGCATCTGATGTTTCTACCGTTTTTATGTGGCCTCCGGGATCAATGCCAGACTCCTTAGCCTGGCATCACAGTCCGTCCCATCTGGCCTCGTCTCTCTTACTGCCCCGTCTGTGGCTGGAGCCTTGATATTGTTGCATCTGTCCGTTCACTGTGGACCTAACATGCCTTGTGCCTTTCTTGGCCTTAGCGTTCTTTTAGCCAAACCCAGCATCCTGCAATGTAGACTTTCTTTGTCCTCCTGTCTTTCCCCGGTCAGTGATCCCGTCCTCTCTGCTTTTACTCTTTGGTCCTTATTGGTAGTGTGGAGGTTTTTAGTTGTCTGCTCCTCCCATTCTCCCACCCTCCAGCCCCCAAAAATTTATGTTAGAAACTGGCTTATTCTTCTTTACATGGCTTTGTCCTGTCACAGAGCCTTGCATACTTTTTTAAAAAAATATTTTATTGAATTTTTACAGAGAGGAAGGGAGAGGGATAGAGAGTTAGAAACATTGATGCTAGAGAAACATCGATCAGCTGCCTCCTGCACGCTCCCTACTGGGGATGTGCCCACAACAACTGTACATTGCCCTTAACCGGGATCGAACCTGGGACCCTTGAGTCCGCAGGCCGACGCTCTATCCACTGAGCCAAACCGGTTAGGGCAACATACTTTAAGTACGTAATAAATTTGCTTTTTTCTGTCCTCTCAGCAAAATCCTAGGTAAATAATTCTAATTCTGACCTGCTATAATTTTATCATCTCCTGTATATGCAGTTTTTATCCCAGTTACTCAAAAATATCACCGACGTTTTGTGAGTTACTTGGGATGTCATAATATCTCTTCTACCTCACCTCTTTCATCTCCATTTATTCTACCACCTATTTTATTCCAGCCGAATTAACTTGATTTCAACCTCATTAGTTTTATTCTCAGCCCTGGCTGAATTTTTTTCTTCTCTTTCATTGTCCCAGATGCCTGAAACCATTCCTATCCTTTTTCTTACTCAAAACTGATGTACACCATCTCCTTTCCACTCATCCATAGTATCGTAAATAGATCAGGAAATAAATTCGAAATATCACCATAAATATCCTCCCTGCCCTAATGAGCCACAAATATGTCTACTTATGTACAACAAAGAAAGAAAACAGTGTTTTTGCATGTTCATTGTAAACTGTTAGTAAAACCAAGTTACTAGTGGATAGTTTAAACATGGTGGCTGAGCCTGCAACATTGGACTTGCTCCATCGTAATGATGCCACTCGCTCTGGTGTCACCTTGACACTCTCTCCCGAGCAGCAGGTGGGCCCTTGCTGGGTGTTCAGGTATTTACTGTCAGCCATAAATTAAGTTGCATTGACAGGTCTCTTTACCATAAACATCAAACATCTCTTTTGAGCGAGAACAAAGCTTTCATTCTCTAGACCTGAGGCTTAGGGGTGAACTTGTTTAAACAGCTCTCCAAGTAGAATGTCAGAAAGGCAGTTTGTAGAATAGATAGAGTGTGAAGCTGGCTTTTCAAACACCTTTCTCTCATGCAAACTCCGTTCCGAGACCTTTTCCCAGATTGGGATTAAATAGCAAGCTTATCAAGTATCTTATTGTTAAATCTGTGGGTTTTTTCCCTCCTCATACAAATAGCTTCCTTTATGAAGTCAGTTACGTTTTTTCATAAGTGCTTTTACCAGTACATTTTGTGTGTTTTTTAGGTACCACCAACTACACATATGAAATTTGACTTTATTATGGCTCTTGGGAACTTGAGAGGTTTTGTTTTACAATCACCTTGTGAAAGGTGAAGGTGTAACTTGGGTCTTTTTTTACCAATAACATCTGATCACTTTACTGCAAGATTTTTCTAATTCGGTTAGTTAGAGCTTTGGCTGCTTGGTGCAATGTCAGTGCCCCATTATTGCCCCCCACTACACTTCCCCTTTTCAGGAAAACCTACCTCTATTTTGTGACAGTTTACTGCCAGACACCACCTTCTTTAAAAAAAATAATATTAAAAAATTTTTTGATTGATTTTACAGAGAGGAAGGGGAGGGGGAGGAGGGAGAGAGAGAGAGATAGAAACATCGATAAGTTGCCTCCCGTATGCTACCCCACACACCCAGACAGGGATCGAATTTGCAACATGGGTATGTGTCCTGACTGGGAATTGAACCTGCCACCTTTAGTATATGGAATGATGCTCCATTCAACTGAGCCACACCAGCCAGGCAATACCTCCATTTTTAAAAAATATATTTTTTTATTGATTTCAGAGAAGAAGGGAGAGGGAGAGGGAGATAGAAACATCAATGATGAGAATCACTGATCAGCTGCCTCCTGCATGCTCCCTACTGGGGATCAAGTCCGAAATCCAGGCATGTGCCCTGACCAGGAATTGAACCGTGACCTCCTGGCTCATAGGTTGACACTTAACCATTGAGCCATGCCGGCCAGGCAACATCTGAACTTTTAAATTAAGGATTTTCATAAACACATTGGCTGTTGTCTAGATCAATAATTACTGTAGCCCTAGCCAGTTTGTCCCAGTAGATAGGGCCTGTGGACTGAAGGGTCCTGGGTTGTCAAAGGGGTGGGGGAGCGGTGGGTTAATTTGCTTTCTGGATATTTAATATAAATGGAATCATACAGTGTGCTACTTCTTTCACTTAACATAATGGTTTTTAAAAGTTTATCCATATTGTAGTATATGTCAATAACTTATTTATTTTTGTA
This sequence comes from Myotis daubentonii, assembly GCF_963259705.1. Lineage (NCBI taxonomy): Eukaryota > Metazoa > Chordata > Mammalia > Chiroptera > Vespertilionidae > Myotis > Myotis daubentonii. The sequence goes on from NC_081841.1 coordinate 52,386,360, forward strand.
GCTGAATAGTATTCCATTATATGAATATACCATATTTTGTTCACCCATTCATTATTTGATGGGCATTTGGGTTGTTTCTACCTTTTAATTATTGTGAATAGTGCTGTTATGAACATTTGTGTACAAATTTTTGTGTGAACACTTGTTTTTAATCTTTTGAATATACTATACCTAGGAGTAGAATTACTGGGTTATATGGTAATTCAATGTTTAACTTATCGAGGAACCATCGAGCTGTTTCCACACAGCAATGTTTGAGGTTTCAGTTTCTCTGGGTCTTCACCAGTGTTTGCTGTTTTCCTTTTTCATTTCCTTTTGGCCTTCCTAGTAGGTATGAAGTGATATCTTGTGGTTTTTATTTGCATTTGAGTTAGAAAGTCTTTTGTATTTGAGATCTTGTTGAACATCTTTTTGTGAGCTTGTTGACCATTTGTATATTTTATTTGAAGAAATGTCTGTTCAGGTCCTTTGCCCATTTTTTTAAAAATTGTTTTTCGGCCCTAACTGGTTTGGCTCAATGGACTGAAGGGTCCCAGGTTCGATTCCGGTCAAGGGCATGTACCTTGGTTGCGGGCACATCCCCAGTGGGGGGTGTGCAGGAGGTGGTTGATCGATGTTTCTCTCATCGATGTTTCTAACTCTCTATTCCCTCTCCCTTCTCTGTAAAAAATCAATCAAATATATTTTTTTAAAAAATTGTTTTTCGTTATTGACTTGTAAGAGTTCTTTATATATTCTATATACTAGAGTCTAGTGTATATACCAGAATCTAGTAACTAGACCATTATTAGATATATGAATCTAAGAGATCATTACCAAATACAAAATCAAAGATTTGCCCCTGTTTTCTTTTTTAAGTTGTAGAATATAAGTTTCACTCTTATATATAGATTTTTAATTCATTTTGAGTTAGTTTTTGTCTATGGTGGAAGGTAAGGGTTCTATTTTTTTATTTTTTGCATGTGGCTATCCAGTTGTCCAGCACCATTTGTTGAAGACTTTTCTTCCCCCCTGAAGGTTCTAGACCAGGGGTCCCCAAACTTTTTAAACAGGGGCCAGTTCACTGTCCCTCAGACCGTTGGAGGGCTGGACTATAGTTTAAAAAAAAAAACTATGAACAAATTCCTATGCACACTGCACATATCTTATTTTGAAGTAAAAAAACAAAACGGGAACAAGTACAATATTTGTATTTGCATGTGGTCCGCGGGCCGTAGTTTGAGGACCCCTGTTAGACATTCCTCTCAAAAATCCGTTGATCTTAGATGTATAGATTTGTTTCTCACAAGTCTATTTCATTGACTTATATGCCTATGCTTGTGCCTGGAGTAAGTTTTGAAATCAGAAAGTGTGAGTCCTCCAACTTTATTTTTTAATTTTTCAACATCACTTTGGCCATTCATTATCACAGAGTTGTGCAGAGTTGTGGTCCTTGTTCGATCCTAAGGAAGACATAGGGGGTTTGGATAAGGTCCTTGTAAGAATAATTAAAATGATCCTGGGTTGTGATAGGGTATTCCGATAGTTTGGCCTGTCTGATGGAAGAATGAAGGCTGAGAGGGACTTTCTGATCAACTTGTAAAAAATGAAGAGTAAGGGCAGCACAGGCTGATTTGGGCCCCAGGTGTATTGGATACGCTACAAGTAGGAGGTTGCCTGGTGAAGTTTGAAGTGGCAAGTTGAGTGCAGTGCTCCACACCAGAACTAATTTGATGACACGTATCTCCAAGAAGCACTTCACATAAGCTACAGATCATAAACACTACAGCTTTAAGACATGTCAGAACATTCACACACCTGTATCTCCCAGGACAGGCGTGCACGTTCTGCGGTGTGCCTCTGACCTTTTGAGGTTTGTGCCACCCCTGTGCTCTCCTACACCTCGTCGCCTGGCGATACGGTCTCAGGCCTAACACTGGGCGAGTGACAGGAGCCTCGCCCTGTATGGTGGCTCTTAGGAACTGCCAGTGAGCCACAGCCTCACCAGTGTCTTCCCAGTGTCTGCCCGTGGGCAATAGAGGGGACCGAACCAGTGTCCGGCCCGTGGTGAGGCTGTCCCGCTGGGACCTGGCTGTATTAGTGCCTCCGCAGCGTACGGCTGGGCCGAATCTGCCCGAGCTGGGACTTGTCAGCCTTCATCAGCCTTCCTCAAAACACAGCCTCTCTCCCGAGTCAAATTTGCATTTATTTCCTACCACAAACCACCTTCTAACCATATTTTGGAACCATGTTCAAATCCTGTCAAAGCGGTTTTGCCTTTTTAGTTCAGGTTTGACTAGCTTGTTAATAACCAAATTCTGTGCTAGTGGGAATTTTGTTCCGACCACTTTTTAACCTGTTTGTGTGTAGAATGATTTTGTTACTCCTCTGTGATTGGTTTTCCTAATTGTGTTATTTCAACTACGTAACTGTTAGGTATGTGTTGTTTATATTCGCGTGTGTAGACTGATTTAACTTGATGAGTCGATATGACACATTATAAAGGCTGTTATCATTAATCCAGATTTAGCTTTTCAAAGACATTAAAATTAGATCTGTGACTTATAGCAAATTTATAGTAAATTCAGATGTTTGTGTAATTTTATTATCACTTACTTTGTTTTAGTGAAAAATGAATATTTACAGAAGACTAGCCATAATGTCTGTCTTTAAAGTTCAGGATAAGGTATATAAAATTTAAAGCAGAACTTCCCAGTGTTGGATCAGTGAGGCAAACAATGTGGAATTTAGAAATAAACTGGATTCAGATTTCAGCTGGAGGATTTTAGAGGTCATCTGGTTCAGTCTCTTCTTTCTGGTTAATCATGAGGAAAATGAGGTTCAGAGAGGTTACATGACTTGCCCAATGCCACGCGACTCAGTTACTGGCAGAGCCGAGGCTCAAACAGCAGTTCTTGCTGTGGTCTTGCTTTAACTTGCCACTCCCTAATTAATGGATAAAGAGACAAATGTTAAGTGTGTTTGAGTTTTACATTGAGAGTTAGGATTAAAATTTATTGAGCATCTACTTGTTAAGCACTTTTTAATTTCATTTCATTCTTACCTAGTCCTGTGACATCATTATTAACAGTTCCACTTTACAGATTAGGAAACCAGGGTGCATGAAGGTTCCCAACTTGCTCAAGGTCATGTGATTAATATTAGAGCTGGTATTTGAGCCAGGTCTTTCTGACCTGTTTCCTGCTGTGATACCCTGCGTGGCTCCAGTGATAGTAACTGAAACCTTTTCAGGGGTGTGGGCAGTAGTGATGTTTATGTTAAAAATAGATCTTTCTCAGACTTGTCACTCGTTGTAAAACATATAGACGTACACAGATAGGTGCAGAGAGAGTCTTTCTCAGAGCACCCACAGCACTTAAGGGATGTTTGGCTAATCTTTATACCATTTCTGTAAGATAAATGGTCTTTTTTGGTGAGGCGGCCAAGGCCCAGATAGATCCAGGGACTTGCTCAATTCCTTATCACAAACCTACAAGGCCCTCCTCCCAGTTCCGGCCTTCGTCCAGTCTAGCATAGATTTCACCACTTTTGTTCTTTCCTGTCTTACACCAAGATTGTTTAAGTACTTCCCAAAAATAATGAGCCACGTGTGGGTGTGTTCGTTCTCCAGGATGAATCACTGTGAAAGGGGCCGTGCACCAATGAAAGGAGGCTGAGTATCTGGAATCAGAGACTCCTGGCTCCCAATTGACGACTCTGAAGTGAGCTTTTTTCAAAAGGCGGCTGCGGGTCTGGCCTGTGTGTCCCACGGTGCTCAGAATAGCCCTCTTGGAGTTGTTCGCTTTCCCTTCTCGCTTCCCAAAATAGACCCAATGCTGTTCTCTTTGCTGGATGGCCTGGCGCATGTATTGAGAGGTGTTCACTCCAAGGGGAACCCCTTTTGTGCTTGAATGTCCCCCTGACACAAAGGAGTGGGTATTGGCTTCCCTGAAGTAACAGGACTGCAGCTTGAGTAAAAGCTTTGGATTGAGTGTTCGGAAGGGCACAGAAGTAAATTGTTTACAAGGTGAATAAAAGGGAGCAAATAAAGGTATTTGGTAAGAAAAATGGAGAAGGTTCTTTTAGTCTTTGTGTCTGAAAGGGTTGGGATTGAAGTTTAGGAGGCATTTACTTTTACAATTCCTTCTAGATTTGGAATGTAGCCTAAAGAGTACCTGCTTTAAACTTCCTGCCTTTAAACATGTAACACTACCCAAACCCTTCAGCAGGTAGCTACATGTTTTGGAATTTCTCCCTGAAGAAAGGGATCTGATCAAACGCTGTGAAAAAAATAACCACAGGCCCTAGTGCTGTTTACCTGTCAGTGCGCTCTCTCCTTTGTTTCCTTGGCTGGGGGTGGCAGGGATGTGTCCTTACAGAAGCCTGAGAAAGGAGGGGTGTGACAATGAGATATTTAGAATCTGCCTTTGGATTTGAAAGCCAAGAGGTGCCTCCCATTGTATGGGAGAAAGAGACAAAGATAAACTGGGTACAGCCTAAAGGGGTGAGTTACAACAGACTGGGTTTTCATGGGACTGGTCATGTATGTCTCTTCTCTGGGGGCCCTAGTTTGAATGCCTTCCCACCCGGTATCCAGATAGTATCCACTTAGTGTCTAGTCTGGGACCCAGGTGGGCCCTCCCACCTCCATCCCCTGTGAGTCCCAACCTAAGCGTTGTGGTGGCTAAAGCCACACTCCTGCCCCTCCCAAAGGTCAGGGATCGGTTAGGCTCAGGGGAGACAGTGCTGGGCAGAACCAGCTGCTGCTGTCTGTGCTATTCCTGTTAGACAGATAAATCAAGGATTTCAGACTCCAGGCTGCTGAACTAGCTTTCAGAGGCACAAATTCACTTACAGTAATTTCCTGCCAATAGTCTACACTTACGTATACTACACACCCAGCAAAACTCACTAGGCCCAGAGATGATTACATACACTACCAATTGGAAAAAAAAAAAAAAAATATATATATATATATAGAGAGAGAGAGAGAGAGAGAGAGAGAGAGAGAGAGATACCATATATAGACATATATTACTCTTTAAAGTGATATCCAGGGACCTTTCAGAATGGGTTAAACACATTGAGTCCTTTTTATGCATTAGCTCATTTAATCCTCACAGTAACTTTATGAGGTAGCCACTGATATTATCTTCTTTGGAGGGTATTGTTTTTGCCCTCATGAGAGAGGTACTTGCCATGGACTAAAGGAGTGGTTGGCAAACTGCAGCTCGCGAGCCACATGTGGCTCTTTGGCCCCTTGAGTGGCCACAAAATACCACAAAATACCACGTGCGGGCGCACAGGTACAGTGCGATTGAAACTTCGTGGCCCATGCGCAGAAGTCGGTATTTTGTGGAAGAGCCACACTCAAGGGGCCAAAGAGCCACATGTGGCTCACGAGCCGCAGTTTGCCGACCACTGGACTAAAGGAAGAGGATGTTGGACAGTCAGGGGAAGCTTTTCTTTTTTTTTAAATCCTCACCTGAGCATATGTTTATTGATGTGAGAGAGAGAGAGAAACATCAGTGTGAGAAACAATCTATCAGTTGCCTTCCGCAGCACCCTGACCGGGGTCGAACCCACAGCCTTTTGGTGCACAGGACAACGCTCCAACCAGCTGAGCCACTCAGCCGGGATGGCAGGGGAAGCTTTTCAAAGGAAGTGATGTTTAAGCTGAATTTTAAAGGATTTGTAAGAATTCGCCAGGAAAAAGAGCACTGCAGCAAAAGAACATATGGGAGTATGCACCCTGACTGCATTCAGGAGACTAGGCATCTAAATTTAAAGAAAAACGTCTTCCCCGTCACAGAATTATTTGTGTTAAGTCTAAGGCAAAGTTCAAAAGGTAGTTTCTCTGTGTCTCAGGGGCATAAAATAGAGCACTTAGAGGAAAATGGTGGGGCCTCGAAAGTCTTGTTTGTGAGCTGAATAAACAGGTGAAAAGGTTGTGTCTCCATTGACAGTATCATCTTTCTGACCTGACCTCTATAAAAGCTCCTTATTTTGGAACATCAAGGATGCTAAGGAGTGATATTCTAAGTTTGTGAAAGGACCTGGGATAAGATCTAATCTTTGATGTCAATGTCTACTCCCAAATTTCCTGCAGCTCTGCTGTGTACATGCACCAGCTGCCTACAGGCCAACTACACGTGTGAAACAGATGGGGCCTGCATGGTTTCCATTTTCAACCTGGATGGGATGGAGCACCATGTGCGTACCTGCATCCCCAAAGTGGAGCTGGTCCCTGCTGGGAAGCCCTTCTATTGCCTGAGCTCCGAGGACCTGCGTAACACCCACTGCTGCTATACTGACTTCTGCAACAAGATCGACCTGAGGGTGCCCAGTGGTGAGTGGACACCCTTGTTGGATTATTGGCTCATCTTGGAGGTGGGGCACCCCTGTCATTTCATCCTTCTCTACGCTTCCCAATCCCTTTATTTGATGATAGGTAAACTTTTTGAAGTTCCCTAAGGCAGTGGTCGGCAAACTCATTAGTCAACAGAGCCAAATATCAACAGTACAACGATTGAAATTTCTTTTGAGAGCCAAATTTTTTAAACTTAAACTATATAGGTAGGTACATTGTTATTCACTTAAGTAGGGTACTCCTAAGGCTTAGGAAGAGCCACACTCAAGGGCCCAAAGAGCCGCATTTGGCTCACAAGCCGCAGATTGCCGACCATGACCCTAAGGTGACAAGGGATGGGATTGCCCCCACATCAGGTTTGTAGATTAGAGGATGAGGGAGGCAGATTGTTGTCAAGTTGGTCCCAGAGGTGAAAGGTGCATTTTGGATGGTGGCCAAGTGGCATAGGCGGCTGTTGAGGAGTGGGAGAACCAGGCAAGGAGGGGGGTGGGAGTGGTTGGGTATGGGACTGATTCTGAAGGAGGCAACCCCAGAGCCTCAGGAAGGGAGCTTTTGGGGTGGGGTGAAGGCAATACTGGACAGAGGGGCTACAATTAGGCAAAAAGGGCAGTGATCAAGGCCGGGAAGTGTTAGGCCTCACCCCTCTACAGGCAGGGATGCCATTTAGAAGGCATCACTGAGGAGCTAGAGGAGCAGAGCTTCAAAGAGTTACAAGTTGAAGAGTAGATCCTGGCATCTGTCTGGGCCACTGAGATGGGAAAAGTACCATGGAATTACAAAGTGGGTTATGGATTTGACTGATGCAAAGGGCACTGAAGAGGTTTGCATTTGAGAGCAGACGAACTAGCCCCATAAGACTGGAGAGGTCAAGCACACCTTGAGCATGTGGAGAGGGAACGGGCATTTCACTTAGAGGGAGGTGTGGGGGATAAATAGGGCCAGTGCATTCCCTTGTTTTGACTCTTTGTTCTTTCCCTCTCCTTTCTCACTTGACCCAGGTCACCTCAAGGAGCCTGAGCACCCTTCCATGTGGGGCCCTGTGGAGCTGGTCGGCATCATTGCCGGCCCAGTGTTCCTCCTGTTTCTCATCATCATCATTGTTTTCCTCGTCATTAACTATCACCAGCGTGTCTATCACAACCGCCAGAGGCTGGACATGGAAGATCCCTCATGTGAGATGTGCCTCTCCAAAGACAAGACGCTCCAAGATCTTGTCTACGATCTCTCCACATCAGGGTCTGGCTCAGGTACTGAGTTCTGGTCTTGTGTCTGTCGTTGGCCTTCATCACTGCTTCCCAGCAGGATAGATAGGGCATTTCTGAGAAAGGCTGGACCTTACACTTGTTTCTAGCAGCAGTGAGTTTTGGTGTCATACTTCCCCTTCTTGTGGAGTCTGACATGTAATAAGATAAGGGCGAGGGGGGGGGGATCACAGAAAATCTTTCATTCCCTGGGATTCCAAAGGTCAAGTGCAAATCTTTCTCGTCCAGAAACTCTGCCTCTCTCCAAGTTCTGTAACCAACATCTATTAAAATTCATCTGGTTCCACCTGAGCGGTGGAGTGCTCAATTTAAGGGCCCCTTTTGAGAAATAGGAGTGTGCCGCGTTCCTGTGAGGTGGTGACAGCTAATCATTGATCCCTGAGCAACCACAAGGGGAGCTTAAGGACATTGAGTGAAGCTGAAAGCTGGGTTTGGTGAATCATTGACTTGTTCCAGTTGCCCAGGGGTTTTTTCATGCGGTTAAATAAAGGCAGCTTGGGCTTCCAGCATGGCAACAGCCCCATTTCTTGTCCTGCCTGTTGGTCACCGAGTCTTCCTTAGATGAGGGAATTGAACCAAACACCGGGCCTTGTCGTGAGACCAGGATTGGCAAAAGGGGATTGGATTGTTCGGGTCTCAGGGTATATAGCTCAGCTAGCTATCAGATATGAGTGTGACTGCAAAATAGTCTTTTCATGAAGATAAACAATTATTTTAGTGATGGTGGTATTCTGTTCTTGTAAAAAAAATCATCCACAAAAATCATTATTGTTGCCAATGTAGCTAAAACATACAGAATCATATTTGTGAGAATTTTGTGTTTACGTATTTTTTTATATATTTTATTAATTTTTACAGAGAGGAAGGGAGGAGGGATAGAGAGTTGGAAACATCAGTGAGAGAGAAACATCGATCAGCTGCCTCCTACACACTCCCCACTGGGGACGTGCCTGCAACCAAGGTACATGCCCTTGATCAGAATCGAACCCGGGACCCTTCAGTCCGCAGGCCAACGCTCTATCCACTGAGCCAAACCGGTTAGGGCATGTTTATGTATTTTTTTTTTTTGCCATGTGACAAGCCTGTTCTGTAGGGAAATTATGCCATCAGTCATAGCCAGACATTTCTCCTTGAACACAAGGAATACTTTGACATCTCTTGAATTTTAGTGGTTTTGCCTTTATTAAGCTCTGCAGTAGAGTGTGCCAAAATGATGGATGTATTAAAAGCTGTATACATTTAGGAAGAGAGAAAAATAGATGGCCTGTTCTTTGATGAAGGAGGAAGGGTAGTGGTTAGACTTTCCTGACTGCCTGTGGCTTGATTTGCTGTCAGAGGAGGGTAGCTCGGTTTCCAGAGTCCAGCTGAGGCTCTGGAAGGTGCGTGGTGGTTAGTCAGCTGGGATGAAGGGATTAATAACCATTTCTCTCTGGATGGTTTAGTCCAGTGGTCGGCAAACTCATTAGTCAACAGAGCCAAATATCAACAGTACAACGATTGAAATTTCTTTTGAGAGCCAAATTTTTTAAACTTAAACTATATAGGTAGGTACATTGTTATTAACTTAATTAGGGTACTCCTAAGGCTTAGGAAGAGCCACACTCAAGGGGCCAAAGAGCCAAACGTGGCTCGCGAGCTGCAGTTTGCCGACCACTGGTTTAGTCCATTCTTAATTCAGAATATGCAGAGCTTCCAAGGTGTTGGAGTTCTAATTCTGTGGATTTAAAGTGAGTAAGTCCTTGCTGCTTACGTGACTTTCAATTCACATGAACAAATATATATAGAACACCCTCTGGATGATACAGGATGAACAAAGATGAGAAGGAAGCTGATCCAAAGGTGGATAAAAGGGATGGAGATTGTTGGGAAAGGTCCTGCAGGGGAGGGTGCACTCAAAGGGTCTTAAACACTGACTTTGAAGTTTTAAGAGAAGTGAGAGGACAAGGAACATTCCAGGCCAAAGAAAATCTCTAGAGCAAAAGGACAAAAAGGCATGAAAGTTCACCGAGTGTTTAGAGAACGACAGAGTCCGGCATGGCGTGGCCGCGCTGGGGGTGGAAGGGGCAGGCTGTCCAGGAGGAAAGGACCTTGAGCGTTGTGCTTTTTCTGGCAAGATAAGAGGCATCTACTGAAACTTTTCCTGTGGAAGGAGTTCTGGCGGTGGTGTGGAGGATGAATTCATTCATTGGCCAACCTCCTGTTAGAGAGGGCAGGGTAGGGTAGGGCTGTGTGTGGGTTGCGGGGCAGGAGCAGGGTGAGATGGGCGGCAGAAAGACCAGTTGAAAATGTTTTAAAGAAGGGCCTGAACTAGGACTGGCACAGAGAAGATGGGGAGTAAGGGTCTAAGTTGAGAAACTTTTTGCTGGCTCTATACTGCATATAGTTAAAAGCATGAACTTTAGAGTCAGCCAGTCCTAGATTTTAATTCCTGTATTGCCACTTATTGTTTGTATGCATTTGAATGAGTTACTTAACCTTCTCCCTTTGGGCCTCAGTTTTCTCATCTGTAAAATAGGGATAATAAAAATACCCACCTTATAGATGTTTGTGAGGAAATGAGATAATTTATGTAAAGCCCTTAGCATAGTGCCTAAAGCATACAGTAAGTGGTCATTTACATCCACAAGAGTTAGGGATTAATAACATTTTTTTATTTGGTCAGGGAGAGGAAGTGAGAGTTAAGAGTCATGATGGTAGGGGTGGATTGGTAAGATAGGGAGACATTGAATGAGTCAAATGAGGCAATAAATGAGTTCTAGAAAGACAATAAAATTAATCTTAGAATAAGCATGGGTAGTCTCCCATTCTGCGTCTGGAGCTCCACCTGTGAGCAGAACTTTGATCTCTAGATCCTTATATGCCCTGACCACAATTTGGGTTTCATGGGACACGCAGCACTGCCCTCTAGTGGCGAATGAGCAGAGAGCCAGAAGGTGCTCCCAGGGCTCAAGTCCTCACTTTCATCTTTTCTTCCCTCTTTCCTCTTCATCAGCAGAAGGCAGATGTGGATGGATTGGCTCACAGGTGGCTGGTTACAGAGTTGATAAATCTGGTCAGATGTTTATATTAAAATCTGTCATCCACGCTAACGGAGAGGATAAATTGCTGAGATCAGGAACAGCTAATCCTTTGCATTTCCCTTTCTGTATTCACTCTCAGGCGCTGCCTGGCTTAGTCTTCTGGTGGACTACCTGGACATGGTACAGGGGCAGCCACAGCTCTGCATGGCCAGTGCAGCAGTGCAGCATGGGGCACGGTGATCAGGCTTTTCAGTGTGGCAGTGAAAGCGGGAGTTACAAAGCTTAGCAAAATTACAGTGTCAGCTTTCTTTCCATCCTTTGGTCCATAGGGTTACCACTTTTTGTCCAGCGCACAGTGGCCCGAACCATCGTCTTACAGGAGATTATCGGCAAGGGCCGGTTTGGAGAAGTGTGGCGCGGCCGCTGGAGGGGTGGTGATGTGGCTGTGAAGATTTTCTCTTCTCGTGAGGAACGGTCTTGGTTCCGGGAAGCAGAGATATACCAGACAGTCATGCTGCGCCACGAAAACATCCTCGGATTTATTGCTGCTGACAATAAAGGTAAAGGGCTGGGCGTGGAGACAGCGTGTCCTAAAGCCAACCGTGGTCCCAGACGGAGGGGTGACTGGGGCAACACAGCTCTGTTTGCCTTCATAGTTATTGTCCATAGAGAATCTAAATAACGTAATGATTTTCAAACTTTCCTTCTACAAAAAGCTTATGTGGAAACCCAGGTTACTTAGCAAGTAAATAAGCAGTTATTAAGCAGGTGAACAGGATAAAGCTCTTGCCCCTCCTGCTCACTTCCCTTCCAAGACACTCTCAACACCGCCCCCCCCCGCCCCCAGGGTAGTCCCTGAGGGGCTCCACTGGAGGGAAGAACTGTGTGTGGCCTCAGGTCCGGCCCAGAAAAGCACGTCGCCCACGTTCTGTGGCAGGCACCCCAGCAGCAGACTCAGTTTGGCAGTGGAGCAGGTGCAGCAAAGCAGTGACCTGCCTGCCGCCAGAGTGCCACCTCGTGGCTCTCAGACTCAGCGTTGGGTCCGCTTATACCCGAGGTCCCTTGTTTCCTCCTCCTCCTCCTCGCTCCTGTTCTTGCTTTTGTTTTTGAGTCTTTCTTGTGCGGCCAGGCACGTTGTCATTTTTGAGGGCCTCATTCACTACAAAGGGATAAAGTAATGGTGAATTACAGGATGTGATCAGGTAACATGCTGTTCTAGTGAGCACAGTCGGGGGTGAGCTGCGGGTCAGGAGGGCACACCTGAGCTTGACTGAGGCGGAGGTAGCAGGAGCTGGTCAGAAAGCAAAACCAGTGGAAGGTTCACTCCAGACAGGTGAGCAGAGGTGAAGTGTGTTTGGGAACCTGCAGTAACTTGGTGGCTGTGTTACAGCAGAAGATGGTGGTGAGTCCTGGAGGCCAGATGGTGAGGCCTTTTTGAAAGGAGTGTATTTTTTTATGAAATAATGGGTGGTCACTGAAATTTCATTCATTAGTTCAGTAACATCATCTATTGACAACTATAGGCAGGACCTCTGCCCATAGAACGAGACACAGTCCCTGCGTCACAGGCCCAGGAAGAGGAGACAGCAGACACACGGGGAGGTAGTCCACTTGGAGTCAGAGACCATGAGGTGATGGGCTTTGCCGTTTTGGAATCTCCTGGCAGTTGTGACCCAGTTTGCTCCCAGGGCACAGCGATTTTTAGAAGTTAGTGTCTACAAAGCCTACGGAAGATGCTAAGTATTTATGTTTCCTTCCTAAAACAGCAGCAGGCTGCGCATTCCTCACATTGCTGTGGGGGTTGGTAGTGACCTCGGCCTCCCCCAGCTGAAACGTCTTGGTCTCATACACAAGGGAAGAAGCGGAAGAGAATTTTTTACTCCTTCTGAACAAAACAACATCACCTTGGAATAAAACTTAAATCTTACATCTATTTTAAAGGATCAAAAGATGTCTTCCCTTTTGACGTATTGGCAGGGTCCTCAAGACTTGGGGGCTGGTTGGAGTGTAAGAGGGGTGTGTTGAGTGGACCCCTGTTCAGAGAAGCCAAGACTAGTGCTGTTCAGAAGCCACTCCCTTGATTGATCTGGCAGCTGTGTGAGTCGGTCTGGCTGTCGAGCCCACATTGGGACCAGGGGAGGGGGAAATGGGACTCCTCTGACTTGCCTTTTTAACACAATATGTAGTACCGTGTCGTGTCCTGGAACCAGCACCGGCCTGGAATTTAGAAGATCTCAATCCAATTTCCAATTTTCCTATTGACTGCAGCATAACCCAATTAGATTGACAGCTTTTGGTTTTACTTTTTCTCCCTCTCTTCCTCCCCCTCCTCCTCCCCACTGCACACACACCCACACCCACAATGTATAAGAGTGTATGCTATCCACCTTCCATTGCTCTTCTGAGGGCGAGACGGCCTCTCTGGAATCCTTGGATGTGTGCTCGTCATGCCCTGAAAAGTGTGTTTTGGTCTGGGATGCAATAATGCACAAAGGAGCTCTTTCCTGCTCAGAGCTCATAACCTGGAAAGAGCAGTGGATTTAGGAAAGAAATGCTACAAATGAGACAGGTGCTGGGCTGGGCTGTGCTCAAAGCGTCTTAGAGAATGGGGGTGGGGGAAGGTAGAGGAGGATATAGGGGGGATAAATGGTGATTTAAGAAGACTGGAGCACAATACAATATACAGATGATGTATTATAGAATTGTACACCTGAAACCCATGCTACCACGATAAATCCATTGTTGAAAAAGGGTCTTGCTGCAGAGAGGGCCTGCGGAGCCTCCCGCCGTGGGTGTGGGCGCAGCCAGTGGTGGTTGCTAGTGTAGAGAAGCGGTCGCCTCAGGATCAGAAGCAGTGTTACTCTCTGAGCGTACTCTTCCTCTTCTGGAGGCCTCTCACTTCAGAGTTGGGGTTACAGTGGGATGCTGTCCAGATCCTACAGCCACCTGCGAGAAATAAGGGGGCGGGTCTAAGAAAGAAATGCTGTTCTGTCCTCCCTGGAGCCTGAAACACCTGCAGGTGAAACGGGCGGGCGCAGAGGAGGCCTCCGGAGGTGTGGCGGCGAGAGGTGGGAGTTCAGGAGCAACTGGAGTCCATGGGGTGCCCATCTTCCTTCCTGCTTTAACCTCTGTGGCTGTGCCTTTTCTGAAACTCTTCTGTGACTCTCTGCAGATAATGGCACCTGGACACAGCTGTGGCTCGTCTCGGACTACCACGAGCATGGCTCCCTGTTCGATTATCTTAACCGGTACACAGTGACGATCGAGGGGATGATTAAGCTGGCCTTGTCTGCTGCCAGTGGGCTGGCACACCTGCACATGGAGATCGTGGGCACCCAAGGTGAGTGGACCCAGCCGAGGGGCAGCGATGCTGGGTTGCCTTTAAAAGCTTGTACCATCGTGATTTGGTTCCCAGACACCTTCTTCCTGAGAACGTTGGAGCTGGACCTCAGGAACTGTCGTCTAATCTGGAGGAGGGAGGTTTGGACTTGACTTGAGTGAGAACAAGAGGGTCTCCGGGGTTCTCCCGCCGCCTCCAGCACCCCGCGGGGCTCTCGTGGGAAGTGCGGGACTGGAGCTGGTGTTCACTGAGCAGGCATCTCAGAAGTCCACAGTGCACAGGAGCTAAGACGATGCAGGAGGCTCTTGTGCAGGAGCATCGGTCTAGTGATTTCACACGTTCATTGCGGGCAGCTGGCTGAAAGACTGCTTGGTGGATTACGCCCTGGGCTTCCTTAGTCTAGGAAGGTTTTTCTGGAGGCAGAAGGCCTTGACCAGCCCTGGTTATTGACTGTACTGTCAGCTCTTTAGGAAATCCTGGATCTTGTCACAGTGGCAGGGTGTGTTCCCTGATGCCTGGTTGACCAGGGCAACAGCACTTGCTGCCATGACAGAAAACCAGCCATTAAAAGTTTGGTCCTGTTTCTAGCGTCTGTCGGGTATCAGCAGTCTTTATTAACCCCTAGAGTGCCGGGGAGCACAGTTGTGCTCCTCCTGTCTTTCGCCAAAAGTGCTGGGAGCACCTTCGCGCTCCTCCTGCAGTGTCACTATTAGATGCTAGTAGTTCACTCTGTATTGACAGATGGCTTTGCTGTAAAATCAGCAAAAATGCCTTGGCAATTTTAGCATAGTTCCTAGGATATTGGTTGGCACTCAAAGGGTTAATTGTTGGTGATTTTGTTTGATTCTAACAGCTAGCCAACACAGCAGTTTTTCTTTGAATTCCTCAGCACTTCAGTACTTGAGTGTAATAGTTCAGGGAAGGCGAGTAGTAGTAGTAGTCATGGTAATATCATCTAATACACATGCCCTTCTGAGCTCATCACTTACCTACATTAATGCATTTACTCCTCACAGCATTTCTGTGAAGTCAGTACTGGTGTTAGTCTGTATAGTTGGGTTAAGTCGCTTTTCCAGGGTTGCTGGGCTAGTGGGAGGCAAAGCCAGGACTCAAACTCATGGGACTTCCTAACATTCAGTCCGGCTGTAGACTTGCTTGTAACATTTTTACGATCTTTCTTTAAAGGTCCCTGTTTTTTTCCTCTGCCAGGGAAGCCTGGAATTGCTCATCGAGACTTAAAGTCGAAGAACATCCTAGTGAAGAAAAATGGCATGTGCGCCATTGCAGACCTGGGCCTGGCCGTCCGTCATGATGCAGTCACAGACACCATTGACATTGCCCCAAATCAGAGGGTGGGAACCAAACGGTAGGAAGGCCCTCTGCCTGTCCTGTGGTCCATGTGTGCCTTCCTCATTGTGCAGGAAGCAGGAAGAGAAGGTCTGCTTATCAGTTGAATCTCAGTGAATTTCACTAAGTTGTTTTGCTGCTTTTCCCTCCCCTTTGACATGAATGAATGAATGACCCTGGGCCCAAATTGTGAGGCCTGAGGTGATCCGCTAATTTGCCTTACTGTGTGTGTGTGTGTGTGTGTGTGTGTGTGTAGTAGTAGTAGTAGTAGTAGTAGTAGTAGTAGTAGTAGTAATTAGCTGAGAGGGACTTTGATGACTATCTAGAATAATTTTCACGTTATCTGCAACCAGGTAAGATAAAGAAGTACAGAATGAAATTTAAGCTCTACCCGTCACTGTGGCTACATCTAACAAAGTCCAAGACCCCAGCAGCAAATAGATATTACATATTGTTAGTGCCCTGTGACCTACAGTACAAATACCTCTGCCAAGAAATCAAAACATGCTAAAAATAAATCTTGATGTTAAAAAGTAGAGGTACAAATAAGAGTAGCCTATGCTACTTCCTAAAGCTATGCTGAAGAATTTAGATTCGAATCCAAAATATGGGAGTTTGCAATAAAAACATTGATCAGTTCCTCGTCTCCAAGGGACTTTTTGGGGGTAATACTCACCCACATTCTGAGGGTCTCCGAGTCAGTACCTTGATTTAAGGAGAGAAGTCACCTTTTCCTCTGCATGATCGTGTTTCCTTTGCTGTTGCAGATACATGGCCCCTGAAGTGCTTGATGAAACCATTAACATGAAGCACTTTGACTCCTTTAAATGTGCTGATATCTATGCCCTCGGGCTTGTATATTGGGAGATTGCTCGAAGATGCAATTCTGGAGGTACTTTTCCCTTCTGCCTTTTCTTGCTCCTGCCTCCCTGTCTAGGATGCTGATCACCGGAGGGTGCTGGTGTTCTACTGCCTCCTTTCTTTTTACAACCCGCCGGATGCCTAGTGACAGACCCGTCCACCACAGCGTCCTCATCACACATGAGGGAACCCTGGAGGTGGCTGTGCGAAGGGTGTGTTTGCTCTCTGGGCCAGCTTCTAAAGTAGTGCTTTACATTGTGGCGGACATTCTGGAGGCCTAGTTGGCTTTTTACAAATTTTAAACAGATTGTTCTTATTGGGCCTGGAGGTTGCGAAAGTCCTGGGCAGGAATAGAATGGAGCTACTGCAGGGGTCTCCTTGATACAGGAGGCATTGTATGCTGCTAACACTGGCTCTCAAGCTGCGCTCCTGGGGAACATGGGTTTCATTGACAAATTAATAGTGGTAATTTCTCAATTTGTAGGATAAAGCTTACCAGTGTGTAGAATTTTCTCAAAATGAGTTTTTCTCTTGTACTTTTTCTTAAATCTTTGGAATTTGCAACTATTCACTTACGTCAGAATCCAGTAAAAGGCAGTGTCAGGTTTAGCTGAGAACATTTTTATCATCAGCTTAGTACATCAGTATTTTACAGTGACTTTCAAGTATGCTGCCCTCAAGTTCAGGAACCACTAGAGCCCTGCCCTCAGCCAGTTATCTCTAATGTAAGAAATTCCAGTCAGGGGAAATGAATTAAGTGAAATGAAATGAAATGAAATGAATTAAAAAGAACTGGTGAGCCCTGAGTGGTTTGGCTCAGTGGATGAGCGTCAGCCTGCGGACTGAAGGGTCCCAGGTTCGATTCTGGTCAAGGGCATGTACCTTGGTTGCGGGCACATCCCCAGTGGGAGGTGTGCAAGAGGCAGCTGATCGATGTTTCTCTCTCATCGATGTTTCTGACTCTCTATCCCTCTCCCTTCCTCTCTGTAAAAAAATCAATAAAATATATTAAAAAAAAAAAAAAAAAAAAGAACTGGTGAGTCTTCCAGCTAGATCCCTTTCTGTGTTACTATCTTTTTCTGTCTATAATATTTTTGGTAAGATCCAAATTATGGAGAAGGCACCCAGGTATTCATAGAATTGTACATCTAAAATTTTGATCCTTATATACAGAAAACAGATTAAGAAAATCTGGTCACACAGATCTTAACCTGAGTAACTTAATTTGTTCTTCCTCATACCATCCAGAAATTGGGGCTAAGTGTATAATAATAATAATAATAATGCTAACATGTATCCCTTTTTATGTATAAATTAGTTTAATCTTTACTATAAACCTGTAAAGTGGGTACTAATATTGTCACCATTTTGCAGATGAAGAAACAAATCATAGAGAGATTAGCTAATTTGTCCCAAGATCATATGGCTGATAAACTAGGATTCAACCTGTGGTAAATTGAGGTCAGAGCTCAAGCTCTTAACTACCCCTGAGATAACTACCAAGTCAACTCTATTGCTTTTTGTTTTTTTATTTCAGAGAGGGAGGGAGAGGGGGGAGAGAGAGAGAGAGAGAGAGAGAGAGAGAGAGAGAGAGAGAGAGAACCATCAGTGATGAGAATCATTGATCAGCTGCCTCCTGCACACTCCACACTGGGGACTGAGCTCGCAACTAGGGCATGTGCCCTTACTGGGAATTGAACTTCCCCTAATTGTCTCTATGGTTACCAAGGTGGATCAGGAGGTCGATGCTCAACCACTGAGCAACACTGGTCTGGCCGGACTCTATTTAAAAGTCTCTCCTATTAGCTCCGGATAGCAGAATTTTTCCTGGAAAAGGGCATGAGAAAGTTACATTGGATTTTTTTAAAATATATTTTTATTGATTTCAGAGAGGAAGGAAGGGAGAGAGAGACAATGATGAGAGAGAATCATTGATCAGCTGCCTCCAGCATGCCCCTCCTCTCCCCACTGGGGATCGATCGAGCCTGGGATCCTTCAGTTCTCAGGCTAACATTTTATCTACTAAGCTAAACTGGTTAGGGCACATTGAATTTTTTAAATTAATTTTTTATTATGGAAAATATTTCAGTGTGTAGCTCTGACTTCCAAAAATAATACTCTTGTCACGCTTTTTAAAATGAACATTAATTTTTAATATCATTTAACTTCAGTCAGTGTTGAGATTTCCCCAATTTTCTCCTGAACAGTTTGTTTAAAATTAGGGTTAATGTTCATTTGTTGCAGTTGATTGATGCATTGCTTAAGTCCCTTATAATCTACTAGAGGCCCAGTGCATGAAATTTGTGCACTGGGGGTGGGGGGTGGGGGAGTCCCTCAGCCTGGCCTGTGCCCTCTCACATTCTGGGAGTCCTCAGGGAATGTCCAACATATGGACATCCTTAGTGCTGCCATGGAGGCAGGAGAGGCTCCCGCCAGTGCCACTGCGCTCGCCAGCCGTGAACCCGGCTCAGGGCTTCTGGCTGGGTGGCGCTCCCCCTGTGGGAGCGCACTGACCACCAGGGGGCAGCTCCTGTGTTGAATGTCTGCCCCCTGGTGGTCAGTGTCTGTCATAGCGACTGGTCGTTCCACCATTCGGTCAGTTTGCATATTAGCCTTTTATTATATAGGATAGGATAGGTTTCGCATCCCATTTCCCGCCCCCCGTGGTTTTTTTAATTGGAAAATCCAGTCTTTTGTCCCATAAATTTTCCTGTTTGTCTCTTCATAGAGTTCATGTGTTCCTGTGAATTTTCTGTGATAGTTACATTCAATGACTACAATCAGATTTTTTTTTTCAGAAGTTCTTCTGTTACGAGGCACATAGTGCTGGTAACTCTATTTTTGTGATATTAACAGCCATCAGTGATCACTGTCCAAATCCAAATTCATTAGAGGTTGAAAAATGCCAATATTCTGATTCTATCAGCCTTCATGTATTAGCTAGATTTCTTCTTGGAAGAGAAACTTCCCCTAATTGTCTCCATGGTTACCAAGGTCGATAGTTTGAACAGGAACAGCAGGAAAAATACTTGATGTCCATTTATCGAAATAACAAGTGTTACCTATCATCTTACAAAGATGACTGATTTTGAGGGTTTTGCTGTTTAGTATAATTATGAACTGGAAGACTTTTTTTTTTGAACTGGTGGATTTTAAATATTTGTTTCCATTGAAGTTATTAATCTTACTATTGCATAAATGTTCTCATCTTTGACTGGTTGGGAGCTTTTCAAGTTGGTGCCTGTCGACTTGACCTCAGTAGTCTTTGATAGTTTTCTTGCCTTTTGGTATAAAAAAGATGTTTCTGGCTAATCATCTGTACCTCTTGTCCCATCCCTAGATCCACCGAGCTCTCCAAGGAGCCCATTCCCTCCTAGTGGGACGTGGTGTGTGCGGGCCACCGTGTGCTTGTTGTCATTGGAGTTTGACTCATCTCCTCCTTCTGTTGGTAACTCAGGTGGACACTTTCTTTTCTTCCAGGAGTCCATGAAGAATATCAGCTGCCATATTATGACTTAGTGCCCTCTGACCCTTCCATTGAGGAAATGCGCAAGGTCGTATGTGACCAGAAGCTGCGTCCCAACATCCCCAACTGGTGGCAGAGTTACGAGGTAGGAAGCTCCCCTACCTCCTGCTGCTTTTCCGTCTGCATGGTGTTTTACCTTACCTGACAGTGGGTCCAACCCCTGAGTGTGTCTGTTACGATAATGCCACTGTGTTATGATATTGTATACTGAGCCCTGAGAGGCCACAGTCCCTTGTCCTGGGCACTGTAGGGTCCCCTTGGGAATCCTCAGCCTAGTAGAAGCCATTGGCCCTGGGGACACAGATAAGATAGGTGGTCAACAGGAGACAGAAACAAAAGCCTAGGGGGAGCTCTGAGGCCTGTCTAACTGGAAAGATGGCTTAGTGAGTACATGTCTTTGAGGGAGGTGGCCTGACAACTCAGAAGAGCGGAGGAGGATGCGGAGAATTTGAATTTGGGGAAGATGGCAGATGAAGTGAACAGGGAGCAATGTGGCTGACTGGTGCAGCTCAATAATTGAACATCAACCTGTGAACCAGGAGGTCAGGGTTCGATTCCGGGTCAGGGCACATGGCCCGGTTTACTGGCTCGATCCCCAGTATGGGGCGCACAGGAAGCAGCTGATCAATGATTCTCTCTCATCATTGATGTTTCTATCTCTCTCTCCCTCTCCCTTCCTCTCTGAAATCAATAAAAATATATATTTTTTAAAAAACAGAACATTTTGTGTAAAGAATTGAAAGGACAAATGTATTATACAGAGTCCTAATGAACATGGAGTTCTGGGGTCTTAGAGTCTTCAGGGGGAGCAGGTTTTGCCTAGCTAAGTGCACTTGGGCCTCTTTCCCTCATAACTCTGCTTTTTTTTTTTTCCAGAGAGTAAGGGAGAGGGAGAGAGAAACATCGATGATGAGAGAGCATCATCGATTGGCTGCCTTCTGCACAACCTCACTGGGGATCTAGCCTGTAACCCAGGCATGGGCCCTGACCCAGAATGGAGCGGTGACCTGGTTCATAGGTGGCTGCTGCTCAACTACTGGCAGGCAGCTCTGCCTTTTGGGAATATAACCACTAGAGGGCGCTTCTGCATTGACCAAAAAATTACTTCGTTCACATTTTACATGATGTCCTCTCATTGCATAATACAGCAGCATTTTCCAAATGTTCCTTAGAACCCCCAATTGGGTTTACTTCAGAGGATGAATGTGAGGCTGGAAGAGCTGCTTTTACTGCTCTGCCCCTCTGTTCAGTCACCACTGTTTGTATTGTTGGGACTCTACTCAGGAAAGTAGGGAAAAAAATATTTTTCCTCTCTGAAAATTCCACTGTTAAACGGAATTTTGAAAAATAGTGGCCTTGAGCAGCGATCGAGGAACTTTATAGCCCTCGATAACCAGTAGCGGTCCATAGGCGACCTTCCATGTCACCTTTTGGCCTGACTATAGTGGTCGCCTGTGTCATCTTGGCAATGACAGTGTAGCTTTCGACCTCTGATAAGATTGCTTTCAGGGTCTAGTTTCCACTGGGGCCTTACTAATTGTTCTTTTAAAAGTAGCATATGGCCCTAACTGGTTTGGCTCGGTGGATAGAGCATCACATCAGCCTGTGGACTGAAGAGTCCAGGGTTCGGTTTTGGTGAAGGGCATGTACCTTGGCTGCAAGCTCGATCCCCAGTCCCCAGCCCTGGTCAGAGCATGTGGAGGAGGCAACCAGTTGATGTGTCTTTCTCACATCGATGCTTCTCTGTCTCTGTCTTTCCCACTCCCTTCCACTATTTCTAAAAACAAACAAACAAAAACAACCAATGGAAAAAATATCACTCCGTGAGGATTAACAAACAATAAAAAGTGGCAGATGAGCCCGGGCCAGGTAGCTCAGTTGCGTAGAGCATTGTCCTGATTTGCCCAAATTGTGGGTTTGATTTCCGGTCAGAGCACATACAAAAAAGTAACCAGCCCGTCCGGCGTGGCTCAGTGGATGAGCTTCGACCTGTTAACCAGGAGCCGCAGTTCAGTTCCCAGTCGGGTACATGCCTGAGCTGTGGACTCAATCCCCAGTGCGGGGCAGCCAGTCAGTGATTCTCTCTCATCATCGATGTTTCCATCTCTCTCTCCCTCTCCCTTCCTCTCTGAAATCAATAAAAATTATTAAAAAAATAAAAAGTTCAAAAAGCAACCAGTGAATGCATAAATAAGCGGAACAACAAATCTCTCTCTGTGTCTCTCCCTCCCTTCTTTCCTCTCTCTAAAACCAATAAAAAAAGTTTTTAAGTAAAAATAGAAGAACAACAATCATGAAAATGGATTCTCAAACCTGATAGAAATGATTGTCAGACCACAGGTGGTTGTGGGTGTTTCTTTCCAGGTTGCGCAGATGATGGGGCGGCTCGAGGTGCTTGCAGGGAGCTCCCCCTCCTGCGGGAGCTTTCTCCTTGTGCCTGCACAGCCCGGCCCCTAAGGCAGGGCGTGAGCCATGGGGACAGGGACGCTTGCAAGGTGTTTCCCTAGGTTCAGAGGGGAGAGGAGATCCTGGCAGACTTTCACGGGGAAATGAGGGGCCTGGGGACCAGAAAGGCTTCCGCGGGGCAGGGTCGCATTGATGCCTCTGGATCTCCGTGCAGGCGTTACGAGTGATGGGGAAGATGATGCGAGAGTGCTGGTACGCCAACGGCGCAGCCCGCCTGACTGCTCTGCGCATTAAGAAGACCCTCTCCCAGCTCAGCGTGCAGGAAGATGTGAAGATCTAACCCTGCTTCCCTCCCCTACATGCAACCTGGGCAGCGAGGACTACACAGAGCTGCCATGTCGAGCGTACGATGGAGGCCTACCTCTCGTTTCTGCCCAGCCCTCTGTGGCCAGAAGCCCTGGTCCGAAAGAGGGACAGAGCCCGGGAGACCCGCTCACTCCCATGTTGGGTTTGAGACACAGACACCTTTTATACTTACCTCCTAGTGGCATGGAGACTGAGCGAATGGTGTGAGAACTCGGTGCCACAACTCTGAACGGGTTGTAGTGGGGAGTCCCGCCCAACCCGGTGCGCCTGGGGTACGTCCAGGAGTGGTGACGCGGCCTGGGGGGCCCAGGTGAAGCCGAGTGCTGAGCAGCGCTGAGATTTTCCTCCAGGAACCGGCCCCAGCACCGAGGTGGCCCAGAGGAACCCGAAGCGCAGCCCCTCCGGCAGGCAGTTCTGGGCCCCGCGCTCCACCCTCGCCCAGACATCGGCAGGGGCTGCCAGCGGAGACGGAATCCGCCCGTCTGTCCAGCCAGGTGTGCATGTGCCGAGGTGCGTCTCCTGTTGTGCCTGGTCCGTGCCACGCCCTTCTGTGTGTGCGTGCGTGCGTGCGTGTACGTGTGTGTACGTACATACGTGTGTGTGTGTGTGTGTGTGTGTGTGCGTGCGCGCGCGCGTGTCTGTCTGTAGGTGCGTACTTCCCTGCTTGAGCTTTCTGTGCATGTGCAGGTCAGGGGTGTGTTCTTCATGCTGTCTTCGTGCTGGTGCCTCTGTTCAGTAGTGAGCAGCGTCTCGTTTCCTGGTGCCCCGCCCAGAGGTCTCCTCCCTGCCCCTGCCCCTGCCCCAGAGCTCTGAGCCACGGTACCCTCCTTCCCCACAGGCGGCTCTGCCAACCCTGCGTGAGCACCGCTCTCCATTTCAGACTGGAACCAAAGCTGGCCCGGCAGGCTTTGGGGTCCAAATGTGAGGGAGGGTGGGTGGGCAGGGAAAGCAGCTTGGTGTGAGTCTTGGGCGTGTGGTCAGCTGCCACCGTGGGAAATGAGCCAGCCCAGGGCACGCATGGTCCTCGCAGCATCCAGGAGGGCCCAATGCGTTTGCAGCCCAGATCGTGGGACTCGGATTAGAATGTCACATCTGTCTTTCCTGTCCCAGATTCTGGAAACAGCCGTGTATATTTTTGGTGGTGGTGGGTTTAGGGTGGGGAAGGGAAAGGGGGGCAGGGAGTGGGGAGGGAGTGCGGGTGGGAGGGAGGCATCTGCATGGGTCTTTTACTGGATTATCGGATCGTGGTGGAGGGAAGGTAGGAGGCTTGTACCCACTTCAGGGGCCCTGCTAAAGGGAGCAGCCTGAGCCGAATCATATTTAACCTGAATGTCGTAGTGAGCGATGTCTAGAAGCACGGTTGTGGGTGGCGGTTTGGTCACCATAGCTTAGGTATGTAATGACTTTGAAGCCATAACTTTTAACTGGAGTGGGTTTTTTGTTGTTTGTTTTTTAATTTTATTGGGAGGGTCTAGATTTTAACTTTTTTTAATATTATTAAGTTTTTATAAAAGGAAAACCATCTCTATGTGATGATTACCTCTCAATTTATTTGTTTTTAAAGAAACCCTTATAAAAACAACCACAAAAAAAAAAAAGCTTCAATCAAGCGCACATAGCTCAATCACACTGGAAACGTCCGTCCTTGTCCTGAGCCTGTCCCCACTCCACGGGAGCGGCCCGTCCTGCCCTGGGGGTTAGTCTCTCTCGCTTCTGCCCACCCACCCCCAGTTCCAGGAGTGGCTGGGGGCCAGGGCCCTGGCCTGTTGTGCACTGTCCAGCTGGTTGCTCCTTCTCCAGGCGTTTACTCAGCGAATGTTGAGTGCCTGTTGGGTGCAGGCACTGTGCTAGGTGCTGGGATACGGCTGTGAACAAGACAGGCTTGGGTCCTACCCTTGGAGCACTGAGGAAGGACCTGGTCCAAGTTGGTGGGTGCCTGTTTTGAGACCAGAAGTTCCATACAGTCGTTGGTTCTGAGAGCCTTTGAGCCCGGAATGATTGCTCTCATAGAAGACCGCCGAGGAGCAAGGATGCCTCCCACGCCAAAGAGACCGGTGGTGGGCAGAGCGCCCAGTCACTGCGTTCCTTCTGCGCCTCCTCCCTGCCCGGGGAGCATGGTGTGGATGCAGCTGCGCAGCACCCCTGCCTCCAGCCAGCGACTCGCTGCCAAAGCTTGTGGAGGAGGGAGCCCTCTCCCTGCTTCTGTCTCCCCGATGCCCCTGGCCTTTCTATTTATTTTCCTGATGTGTTGCCTCTTTCCTTGCATTAAAGGAGATTTCCCCCTAACTGTTTGGGCCAATTTACTGGCTATTGACTAATTTCCCTTGAATACCAATTGTGTCATCAGGGGACTTCCTTTCCTCACCTCTGCCCTGCAGAACCTGGCGGGTTCTAAGTGGTTATGGGATTAGACTCCCCGTGCCCATCACAACCAGCCTCTGGGATCTGCCAACACTCCTCGACCCAGGGACTCCCAAGCCACTAGCCTGCTCCCTAGGTGGCCCTTCTGTCCTCACCACACGTACGTCCAGCTCCTCCCCCCTGGGGAAGACGGAGCAGGTTTTCGGGAAGCTCCCATCCTCGCCCTCGCCACTCTTAACCATAAGCGTTAGGAGTTTAGAGGGCTGGGGAGAAACTACAGCCTGAAGCCGTGGTGTTTGGCCCCCTGAGGCTAACCCTGACCCTTAGGGCGACCTGCACCTCTGGATTCCGGGTTCACAGACCAAGGCCAAGCCCGTTCTTTTGTTGCCATCAAGGCCCCCGAACGGCATTCTCGGTACTTCTGTTTGTTTTGTACATTTTACTAGAAAGGATTGTAAAATAGCCACTTAGACACTTTACCTCTTCAGTATGCAAATGTAAATAAGTTGTAATATAGGAAATCTTTTGTTTTAATATAAGAATGAGCCTGTCCAATTTCTGCTGTACATTATTAAAGTTTTATTCACAGAGCTGATCTGGTGCCATCTGTTTTCCATCTGTGGATTGCGCTCAGCTGTTGTCAGGGGAGTGGGCCCGGGCAGATGTTCTCAGGTGGCGTTTCTGCCCTCCCCCTGGGCTGGGCAGCAGGTCACAGAGAGGAGCTGACCCGCCCCTGTGGGGTCTCCCTGAGACTCCTCTGTTCTGTGGAGGGAGAAGGCCTGGCGCGTGAGGGAGTGGGACACTAAACACCTTTTCCTGGGCTTTGTCTGTATTTTAGTCTTGTAGCATTTTCCTCTTTAGACAAAAGAGGGTCTTGATCCTGCTTCGTCGCAAACCACGTAGTCTGGAAGAGCTCTCCTCAGTTTCTGCTTCCCTCCTAAACTGGAGTGTAAGTGTGAATCTGGGGCTTTGAGACGTGAGTCTCCCGTGGTTCCTCTGGCATTTTCAGTGTGTGGGTGGCTGTGAACGTCTGTCTCTAGGCTGAGGGAACCTGGGATAAAAGTCCTAGAACCATAGAATTTCATGTGTAGGTGGCACCCTAGAGGTCCCCTAGCCCACCACCCCGTGGGCACTTGCCTCCCAACAGCATCCCGCCACGTGCTTGTGGGCCACGTGATTCCGAACCTCCTGCTGAAACACTGGGGACCACAACTCGCACCTGCCGGCAGGCGTCTGCTGCGGAGAAAGCTCTTCCTCATGCCGATCCGGGCACCCTCCATGTGACTCCCATCCTCGGGCGCTTCAGAGCAGCTTCCTCTCTTCCATATAAGGCCCTTCCAATACTTGAAGGCAGCTGTCATGTTACCACGAGTCTGGCAAAGCTTTGAGTTCCTTCAGTTAATATTAGATGCTTACGTGTGCTGAGCAATGTGCCCAAATTTGCTTTACGTATATCAATTGCTTTCATCGTAAAAGAGTGTGAGGTGGGCGTTATTGTCCTCTCTTTATGGTTAGGAAGCAGGGTTAGAACTCAAGTAACTGGCCAGTAAGTCAAATAAGCTTAGCTCACAGGCTGGAAGGGACCTTGGGTTTAGGATGTCGGACTGCAGGCTGCAGCCCTTTAGCCTTGGCCTCCATGGTCCATGGTTCTTCCCTAGGCCAGCTGCTCTCCAAGCCAGCTAGAACCAGGCCAGAAAGGACACGTAACATTTCACCTAGGCGTTAACTGGCAGCACAGACTAGAACAGGAGCCCCGGACTGTGCTTGACACCTGCAGGTCACATCCCATGGCTGCATCTCATGTCTTGGGTTGAGTAAAATCCAGCCACCCTCTCCTTCCTCCATCCTGTATAAGGGAAGTTGAACTCAGGTGCAGGACCACATATGTTTACCCTATTAAGTTTTAGCATAGATAGAACCTGCCCATTGCTCCAGCCTGTCGATATTTTAAAATTCTGATTGTTTGCCTAGACCCGTGGTCGGCAAACCGCGGATCGCGAGCCACATGCGACTCTTTGGCCCCTTCAGTGTGGCTCTTCCACAAAACACCACGCGCGGGCGCACACGTACAGTGCGATTGAAACTTCGTGGCCCATGCGCAGAAGTCGGTATTTTGTGGAAGAGCCACACTGAAGGGCCAAAGAGCCGCATGTGGCTCGCGAGCCGCGGTTTGCCGACCACTGGGCCCTAGACTTTTTCATTGTTTTCTCATCTGAGACTGTGGGGCTGGAGAAAATCAAGTAACTTTTAGAAGCTGGCTTTAAGTTTGGCATATATCCCCATTACCCAAGTTAGCTGCTAATTAAATGCTCCCTGGCCACAATTCTTTGATGCCCAAAGAGAACAGCAGAAGCCCAGGTAGCTTGCTGAAGTGGCCAAGTATTACGGCCGATGCATCTCTTTGACCTACCTGTCTGTCGGAAGGAAAGGTGAAGTGGCTTGTCGCTAATCTCAACCCAGTTCAAAAGACAGTCACCCTGCAGGCATGGACCTACAATTCACTAAGCTATGGATTGCAGGTTCAACTTCATTCTGGAAGTCAGAATGCCAACCATTCTGGTACCTGTTCGTGTGCCCTTGGAGGTTACTAACGGGGTTTCACCTTTGTAAGGCCCTGTACAGGAGACCCGAATTCATTTGACTGGTGTATCACTTGGGTTTTCGTTCCACACGTTTTACAGTTCTGCTTCCTCCTTCGTCCCAGGCCATGTCTTCTGTCTGGTCTTTGCACTCTGGAAAACATGACTGCTAAAAACAACCAAAACAAAATAAGTAGAATAGGAGCCTTCAGGAGACACTCGGGAACATGGAGGGATGCAGAATGAAGGTGGCGGGAGGGGAGGAAGCTTTGGATCCAGCCAGGAATGCTGTATTAGGGTTCCCCAGAGAAAGAGAACCAGTAAGGTAGGTAGGTGGATGGATGGATGGATAGATAGATAGATAGGTATTTTAAAGGAATTGATTCATGGTTGTGAGGGCTGGTAAGTCTGAAATGAGGCCAACGAGCTAGAGAGCCAGGGAAGAATTGATGATGCAGCCTTGTGTCCGAAGGCAGCCTGGAGGCAGAATTCCTTTTCCCTCAGGGACCTCAGTGTTTGAAGGCTTTCAGCTGAGTGGATGAGGCCCAACCGCATTTGCAAGGCAATCGGCTTTGCTGAAATTGTAGTGATTGAAAGGTTAATCATATCGAGAACATGCCTTCACGGCAATGTCTAAGCTGGGGTTCGACCAAACGCCTGGCAGCACACCCAGCGGGAAGCTGATGGGCACCCCATGGTCGGACAGGAAGGCAGTGAAGGGATATGGCAGAGAGCCCTGGGTCTGTCTGGGAATGCTCTTTGGAAGCCAAGGATGGGGCTAATGGGATAGGAAGGTTTAAGGAACAATTAATAATAAATAGATTGTGATGAAATAAGCATTTGTTGAGCAACCGTAGTGTGTAAAGCAGAAGGCAGAATGAACAGTCTGACCCCTTCTCTTCACCACAGAGAGGATCTGTACGGAGAGAACGATGAAGCGGATCTTGGCAAGTCCCATTACGGAGGAACACAGCGAGTGATGGAAGCACCGATGACATGCCTGGGGGCGGGGGGGGGGCTCTGGTGGAACAGACTAGTAAATAGGTAACTACAGTGGACTGAGATGAGTGCTATAAGGGTAGACAAATGCTCTGGGAACAAAGGACAAACGAGGTTGGGGTCAAGAGAGGTGACATCTATCTTGGAGCAGACATTGGCCTGCTGATTGAGGAGAGGAGGGAGTTTTAGTCAAAACGAGTGTCACCAAGAACCACATACGTGCAGTACGGCTAGTGCAAGGGAGCCAGGGCTGCAATGGAGCTGTCACGTGCTGAAAGAAGAATTCATTCTGGGCCACCAATGCCATCACTCCTCCTGTGACAGGTACCCCAGAAGGTGCTAATCTACCAGTAACGTTTCCTCTTGAGTCTAGACTTGGTCTCCAAATTCTTCTCAACAGCATGCTTATGTGGAGTTGTCCCATAAAGCCTCTCTGTCGTTCCTGATGTAGGCAACGGGCACTTTAAAGCAAGGCTTTAAGCAAGGGCGAGACGTGATCCTATAAGTCAGTGGTTCTCAACCTGTGGGTCGCGACCCCTTTGGCGGTCGAACGACCCTTTCACAGGGGTCGCCTAAGACCATCCTGCATATCAGATATTTACATGACGATTCATCACAGTAGCAACATGACAGTTATGAAGTAGCAACGAAAATAATTTTATGGTTGGAGTCACAACGTGAGGAACTGTATTTAAAGGGCCAGAAGGTTGAGAACCACTGCTTTAAGTGTTTGGGGACAATCACAGCACTGACTCCAGGAGGCAATTGCTGGTGGTAGCAGGATCAGCTGCAGGAAAGGGGGAGACTGTTGGTAGGATGCCGGGGTTTGGGGCGTGAGCAAACGCAAACAGTGAGAGAAAGAGGCGAGCCGGCCAGTGTAAACAGGAGGATCTTAGCCCGGTGCCCAGTGCTCTCCCGGGGAGAGGGAACGAGCAGCTGTGTTAGCCAAGAGGGTGGAGGTCTGGGGAGCCTGGCTCCCTAAGAGCTGCTACTTGCTGTCCTAACTGTACCTGCTCTGAAACGAAGCAGGTAAATAATGCATACCCTCTGTCCTAGGCGGGTGCTGTGAGGAGAGCTGGAGAGTGGCCCTCCTTCCTTCCGCCGGTCTGACTTGTTCAGGCTGGAGACACCTTGCCACCCCAGCGCAAGATGGTCTCTGACCTCTGGGTGGGACCAGACTCGGAGGCCACCCATATCCAACGGAAATAAGCTGTCCTATCTGCCTTGCCCCAACACTCAAACCCCCTCGAGTCAAGTCTGGGCTGTGATGGACCCCCCTGCTGCTGGGCTCCCTGGGCCACAATACTACACTCACACTATCCTGCAGAAACTGTAGGAGTCATTCAGAAACACAACCACTCCTTCCCTGTCAGCTGCCCACCGGCTGTCCATGCCTCCCTCAGCGTCATGCAACTGGGGGCCCAGCCCCTCATTCCTGACCAGAGAGCCAGCTGAGTCCCAGGCCCTCGCCCTCCCACCCCCCTGCTTGGGAGCAGTGGCAATACCCAGAGAGGAGCCCCAGTGGCAGACTGGTCGTCCCTTCCAGTCCTGCCACTGAGTGAGACTCCATAGGGGCCTGAGCTTCTGGAGCCCCCTCCCCCCCCAATGCCCCAACTTCCCTGGAGCTTGAGCAGGTCGCTGGGGGTGAGATCCAGCTCTCCCACTTCCGCCATGGGGGCTGTTGAGAGTCTGGGCAGGGGCTTGTGCTGAAGAGAAGGGGGGTCTTACCTTGACCTTGTCCATGAGCTGAGCCCCTGTTGTCTGTGCCCCCAGCA
The DNA here is from genome assembly GCF_963259705.1 of Myotis daubentonii. Taxonomy (NCBI): domain Eukaryota; kingdom Metazoa; phylum Chordata; class Mammalia; order Chiroptera; family Vespertilionidae; genus Myotis; species Myotis daubentonii. The sequence continues at coordinate 52,416,551 of NC_081841.1, forward strand.
CAAGCCAAGCCCTACCCTGAGAGCTGAGAGCTAGGGCAGCGGGGGCAAAAGGAAGCCAGACTTGGGGAGCTCGTTCTGAAAGGCAGGGACTTGCCCTTGGGCATAAAGTGCAGACTGAGTGCAGATGTCTGAGGAGTCAGAGCAATGGGGCTTTTGCAAGGAGGCTTCCCAGAGAGGAGAAAGCGGGACGATGTGTCCTGGTATGAGGTGCGGGCAGTGTGCAGCGCGCTCCCCCAAGCTTTAAGGAGCTGCAGGGGATGGGATGAGGAGAACAGATGCTAGACCAGAGGCTCGGGCTGAGGAGGCAGTCGTGGAGGCTTGGAAAAGGCAAAGGCTAGGGGCCTCATGTACCGTCTGGCGGAGGTCACAGCGGGGAGGTTACAGCACCCAGGCGGCCCCCCAGCGTGCCTTCCTGATGAATTTCACCTGCAGCAGGGCAGCGCTGGCTGAGTTCAAAACACAGCTTCCTCCCTGCCACAGGTCTGAGATTCCAAACTCAGTGGCTAAAGTGGAGCTGGGCTCCTCAGGGGAACACAGACCCTCTGGGCTGGGAGAGTTGTGGGGGATCCACAAAACCAGCTGGGATTCCAGGTGGAGTCCTGGCACCAGCCCTTCAGTCTAATTTGAAGATTTTCCACCAAGAGACTCGCGACCACCAGAGGGCATCACCACCCCATGGTGTGGTATCGTCACCACCTTCCCTGGAGAAACTGGTGCCGGTGGGGGGGCGGGTGGAGGTGGGAGCAAGCAGACACAGGTCTCTGGGCTCTCAGGGGAGCTACCAGCAACGGAATTAAACAGCCCCTGGGTCAAGAGCCCCGGGATCCCGTGGTCATAGCACCTGTTCTGCCACCCTCTGGGCCTCCGTTTGCCTCCTCTGTTCGATGAGGGCTTTCACCACATGGTATCCCTTCCGGACCATAAGGCCCTTTCCAGCTCTGAAGTTCCTGGGTTTGGGGAGATCGTGCAATGGCCCCGACAGAATTGCATCTCCCGTGCCCACCCTTCTCCAGGGTTCTCCGGGGCTCTCTGCCTGGCGGGAGGAGGAGCCTGGGTGACCTTCTCTGGGGGTGGCCTCTCACCGGGAGGCAGGGAGGCAGACTGACTGCACACTGAGGGGTCTGCCTCCACCTCGGCCTGAAGGAGGAGTGTCTGAGCAGGGCTGTCCACCAGCTGCTGTGCTCCCACGGCGTCCGCTTCTCCAGGTCTCGGGCAGGGAGGTGTCGGTTAGGTACCCCCTGGGATCGGTAGGATGGTGGTCCTTCCCGGAAGGGTTGTACCAGATGCCCTCTCGCAGGTCTCTTCAGGGATAAGCACAGGAATATAGAGAACAGAAACCATTGCCTCCCCACCCCCACCCCACCCCCAGCACAGATGCCGTCTGTCAGGAGCAGGCAGCAGACGGTCCAGGGGTCCATCTGTGCTAATGCTTCACAATAGAGTCCCATGTTTCCCCACCGACACCCCCTCACCCCCTCAGCTGATGGCCACTTGCTGGTGCCAAGGGGAGAAGTGGGAGGTGGAAGATGAAGGCACTATGGGAGTTAGCTCTTTGCTCCTGGCAGTCCCCACTCCACCCCTGCCCCCCACCCAACAGGCATCCTGCCATCTGGACTTGTGTAATCACTGAGGGCAGAGACGTACCCCCTCCCTCCCACACCTCCTGCAGGGCAGGGCCGGGGGCCGGGGGCCCGGGGGTCTGGGGGTGGGGAAGAGGCAGACACAGAAAGTCAAGGGGACAAGGAAGCAAGGAGACTGTGACAGACCCTGAATGAGATAAACAGGAGGCAGGCTGCCCCAGGTGGATGTGGCCACTTGTCCCTCCGTCCTCCTCAGGCCAGGTGTCTAACTCAGCACTTGTACAGGTACCACTCCCTACCAGCCCAAGAGCCTCTGTAACCCCAGAGCCCAGCCAGGACCTGGCATGGAGCAGGGCTCAAATGCAGAGAGAATGAAGAACTGAAGATGACAGCATCATATCGTGGGAGATTGCAGGCTCTGGGATCAGGCTCTCAGGGTTTGAATCTCAGCTCTGCCACTAAGCAGCCTAGAGCAAGTTCCTGAGCCTCCCTGGCCTCAGTTTCCTCGTCTGTAAGGGCTGATAATGATACCTGTTTCATAGGGTTGCCATGAGAACCAGTGAGTGAATTTGTGTATGTAAAGCACATGCAGCACAGTGTGCACAGCACATGGCCCATGATCAGAGAATGTGAGCTGTAGAGGCTCACACAGGCACAGCCCTCCCCGGCCTTGGCCTCTGCGTAGCGGCTGATGTGGCGCTTGACACCCTGTGGGGGTTACCGGCTCCTCAGACGCCAGCCCTGGCCTTCCACTTCCTCCTCTCACTTCTTATTCAGGCGCCTCTGACGACAGAGCCTCAGCTGGGCCGTCCCCACTCTCCCGTGGCCCGGGAGCCCAGGGATGGTCCCTAAGGCGGGGTCAGAGTGGCCGAGCACACCCCCTCCCCATGCGTCAGCTCCTTAGTCGGCTGGGGAAGGGGCAGGTGAGCTCTGACGTCAGGAGCTGAGAGACTGGTCCAGGAGGGACCAGTCTTCCCCTTTGAGAGGCCGGGCCGAAGGAAGCCCACCGTCCTCTGGGTTTCCACCGCGGCCCTTCCCCTGGCTTGGGAGGGGAGAAAGCCCCTCTGACCTCTGCTGGGGGAACCTGGGCCTCTCGCTCCGTGGGCTTCCGCACAGCCCTGCAGGGCGCCTCTTCCCCAGGGGCCGCCCGCTCCCCCTGCACAGCCCGGCGGCCACCCCCCTTGCTTACAGGCTTCTGCAGCCCCCAGGGTCTCCCAGAATCTTCCCTGGGTCGCCAGACCTGCTCCCAATGACCCCTTACTGCCGTCCACCCCCACATGCTCCACGAGTCTCCAAAGCCATCCATCGCACATGTTCCAATCTCTCACTCGAGCCCCTTCACAGCACCCCCCACCCCAGGTGTCTCGGAGACCCTGGAACCTGCCCAGGATGCCCTGCTTCCCCCCCCCCCCCCCGACACACACACACCCCTCCGCGGCCAGGCTTCCCCCATGGAGTGCTCCGGTCCCGACTTGCCCCAGCCGCGCCGGGCTCCGCGCGCCGTGGGCCGGGCTGCGGGCAGCGCCCCCCGGGGGCGGGGCCTGCGGCTCTGGGGGCGAGGCCGCCGGGAGGCCGCCCCCGCCCCGGGCCTGCCCAGCGAATCCTATAAAGGGAGGCGCCGGCCGCCCGCCCGGCTGGCACCCCGAGCTGCAGTCGCCCGCGGCGGAGCGAGCGCCTCCGAGGGGCGCGGGCCGCGGCCGGAGCGATGACCCTCCGCCGACTCCGGAAGCTGCAGCAGAAGGAGGAGGCGGCCGCCGCCCCGGACCCCGCCGCCCGGGCGCCCGCCTCCGAAGTCGCCCCGGCCCGGACCCCGGCCTCGGGCGCGCCCGCCGCAGCCGCCGGCGCCGGGCCCCCGGGGGACGCGCTGTACGCCGCGCTGGAGGACTACCACCCCGCCGAGCTGTACCGCGCGCTCGCCGTGTCGGGGGGCACCCTGCCCCGCCGGAAGGTGCGTCCTCCCGCCGCCAGCTCCGCGGACCGCGCTCCGGTGCCTCTGCCGCACCCCAGGGTCCCTTCCTCCTGGCCTCCAGCCTCAACACCCCCACCTGTGCCTGGGACCCCTGCACCCCCCGCTGACCCCTGCACCCCCCGCGACCCTCACAGCATCCTGCCCAGGGCCCCCCAGTCCTCCACCATGTCCCCCAGCCCGCACCCCCACGGCCAGGGCCAGGACCTGCCGCTCCCCTTGGCCCTCTCCCCGAGGGGGCAGCCCTGGCCCCGCAGCCCCCGCCTCCACGCCGCCTCGTCGCCGCCCCGTCTCGCTCCTGACCCCCCAGCGCCCCCTCTTCCTCCTCACCCATCTGGCCGGCAGCCTGCCTCCCGGGGCCCACGGTCTGGAGACCCCGAGGGCCCCTCGCCCGGCTCCTGCGGTTGGAGCGGGACGGGGCTGGGGTCCCGCCTCGCCGCGCCCACTGGAGGGTCCCGGGTGGAGAGGGAGGGCGGCGGGTGCGCCGAGGCCACGAGGGCTCACCCCGCGGAGGGAACCCCGGATGCCTCGGCAGGCCGGCTGGGGCCTGCGGTGCGGCCGAGGTGCGGGGTGCGAGGTCACGGCTCCCTGGACCTGGCTGGGCCGGACTGGCTGGACCGGACGCGGTGGGAGGGGTCCCAGGGCGCCCGCGGGGCAGGAAGGATGCGGGCCTCGCCTGCCCTCTGAGTCTCCCCTCCTCCGCGGGTTCTTCCTCTGGCCTGAGGGAAACCCGAGCTCCCAGAAGGGGGGGGGGTGAGGGGGTACAAGACCCAGGTTAGGAGAGGGGGCTGGTGGCCTTTCCTGGCTCGGTCCCCCTCCTCCTCCCCTGGCCCTTGGCTCCCCCCACACAATGAACAGCTTGTTGAGAATTTGCATTTTATGAAAATAGGGTGGAAAGACAAAGGGGTCTCTCTCTGTGCTGCCCAGTCCTTCCTCCCTGGCCATTTGGGAAGTGTCCCACCCCTGAGGCCAATCTCTGGTTCTGGAGAAAGAAGGTCCCCTTATCTTCCTAGCCTTGGGGAGGCCTATGAGGAGAGGTAACCAGGGCACCAACCAGGGAGGCCCTAGGCTCTTTGGGGCTCATGGGACAATGGCTGGTCTGGGACAGGGCTTCTTCCAAGGATCAATACTTGGGGGGGGGGGGGGAGGGAGGGAGGGAGGGAGGGAGGGAGACTGCTTTCGTTTCTCAAGTGCCCTAAAGAGGCAGGAACCCTCAGCTCTTTCATTCCCCCCCCCCCCCCAAAAAAAAAGCAAAATAAAAAGAACTCCCAGTCTCTCTCCTAAGTATGGTGAGACTTAAGGATACATTTGAGGGCTAAGATTTTTGCTTGTTTGCTTGTTCTTGTCCCGGAAAGCATCAAATGTCCAGGCTGAGCTGGTCCCTGAAACACCCCGTACTTTGGAGGAGGCGATGGGCTGTCCCCTCCTTCCCACAGTTGGGCTGGGATGGCCCGCCCTCCAGACCTGGGCCCAGCGCCCAGCTCCCCAGCCACTGTCTGCGGCTGAGAGATTAGGAGAGACCTGCCTAGCAGGAGGTCTCGGAGTGCCTTGACAGGAGTCTGGGCGGCCTGAGCCCTGCAGACATGCACCCTGGGGTGGAGACGATTCTGCCGAGATGAATGAAACGCCCACCCCCAGTGTGGGTGTAGAGGTTCGTGTATCTGGCACCCAGGAGGACTGTGTGACTCTGCAGTCCCAGTTATGGGGAGAATGCCATGGGTGACACTGATAGTGGACTTGGCAAGTAGTTACACCAGCGCCAAAGCAGGTGTGCGACTGGGACCAGACTACAGGGAGTGCTGGGGCCAGGGCTGGAGCCCAGGGGAGGGACCTCCCAGAGCAAGGCTCTCAGCATCTGCTCAAGGACAGCCCTGTTCTCACCTGCTCCTTCCTGATTCTCTATCTTCCTGCCCAGGGTTCAGGATTCCGCTGGAAGAATCTCAACCAGAGTCCGGAACAGCAGCGGTAAGTAGCCACCACCCCAGCCCCTGCCCTGGTTCAAAGCGGGGGGGTGGGGGTGGGGGGGTCCTGGTGAGGTGGGGGGTAGCCTGACAGTATCTCAGCCCAGCCAGGGGCAGTCATTCTCCCACCCTTTCAGCGTGGCTCCCTCCCTTGAAGTAAGGGGCAGGTGTGGGTGTGGGCTGTGTGAAGGGGGTGGCAGAGAAAGAGTCCCTACTTTTGAGTCATCAGATGCTCCCCAACCCACCCCCGTCCTGGGAGACCTGGACCTGGGAGGTGAGGAAGTTAAGAGAAGTTTTCAGGGTCCTGAGCCCTCGAAGCCCCAACAAATCCAGAGGGCCCAGGCCGTGGCCAAGCTGTGTCCAGCTGCTTCAGTCTTGCTGCCCCGGCTTCCAGAACCTCAGTCCCTTCCTGGGGCAGCCCTGTTAGGAAGGATCTGAGGGAGGGCAGACATGAATGCTGATTCAGGCCCCACTCAGCCCGGTTCCGTCCTGATTTGGGCCTGGCTTTTTCTAAAACGGATCAGCTGGCCAGATTGGCCTGTTTGGTGTCTGAGCTAAGAGTTGTTTTTATATGTCTAAAGGGTTGTTAAAATAAAAACAAAGAACCATATATTAGAGGCTGAATGAACTCCGAAAAGAAAGCCTAAAATATTTACTATCTGACCCTTTGCAGAAAAAGTTTGCCAACCCTTCCAGAAAACCAGAGAGCGCTGGGATAAACACAGACTTCCCAGTCACCGGGCTCCCTTCCCCAGCTCACTCAGAAGGCTCAAAGTGGGGAGGCGCTCCGGTTGGGGCTGGGAATTACCACTCAGCATTTGGGGAGTATCTGGGTCAGGCTGAGAGCTGGGGACCTGGGTCTCCAGGGCCTTTCTGAGACGAGGAGCCGCGGAGGGGCCTTTGGCAGCTGCTTTAACTCTGCCTCTGGCTGGGAGGGAAGGAAGGGGGTGGAGTGGGCAGAGGAAACTCTAGGCTCCCCCAGCAGGCGAGGACCTGGAGCGGCTCCAGACCATTGTGTCCAGTGGGCAGGCCTTCAGTGCGGGAAGGGGCGGCCTTGAGGCTCCCCTCCCCCCCAGCCCTCACATCTGGTGGGCCGGCCCCACCGAAGCTGGGAGGAGCAGCTGTGGTCTGGGCTCTGCCTCGTGACTGGCCTCTGGGGGGCAGGGCCAGCCCTCTTCCCAAGGCTGTGGATCCGAGGAGGCTCCAGGCTGGGGCTGAATTTAGAGCCTCCGCTAACTCAGTAAGTGGCTCTCTGGGGCTCATAGGAAGGAGGAACTGACTGTGAAATCCAGCTAGTCCACTGGCTCTGGGGCTGGACATTCCCAGTGCCTCCCCCCACCGGAGGCTGGATTGACTCTGGGCGGCTGGACGAAGCTGATTTCAGGTGGACGTGGGACGGCCATTCCAGCAACCTGTGCTGAGAGTGAGGTGTCACTGGCGACAGTGAGCCCTGACTGGGTGTTCTAGGGCTGACTCCAGCGGCAGGCCATGCCATGGGACTGCCAAGCCCCTTTAAATGCTGACAGTCTTGATGAGATGGCCCTTGTGTCTCCTACAGGAAAGTGCTGACTTTGAAGAAGGAGGAAAACCAGACGTTCGGCTTTGAGATCCAGGTGGGAGAAGCTGGATGCCGAGCAAGTGAGGGGCTGGGAGGCCAGTCTGAGGAATGGATGGACCCTGCCCTGTCCCAGGACTCAGGGTCCCCTTGTCTATTACAGACATACGGCCTTCACCACCGGGAGGAGCAGCGTGTGGAGATGGTGACTTTTGTCTGCCGGGTTCATGAGTCAAGCCCCGCACAGCTGGCTGGGCTCACGCCAGGTGGGGCCTGAGCTCAAGACACAGGGCTCTGGGGAGGGGTCTAGCCTTACTCCCAAGCAGAGGGGGCAAGAAATCTCTTCTAAAATCAGTTCCCCTTCCTTGTCCTATTTCAGGAAGGCCAGAGAGAAGAATGGGTAGATTCCGGGCTTTGGACCCAGTCTCATCAATATATGGGGGCAATAACATGTCCTCACATTACAGTGTGGCGAGGGGGTTCCCCGAACACAGAGCCAGGGCCTGGTAAATGCCTGACAATGCTGTTGCTGCTCCGCCTCCTCCTGGCAATCTGGCAGCCCAGCACCTGCAGGAGCTGGGGAAGGGGCAACATTCCCTTAGATCTGCCTGATATTAGGGATCAGGGCCTATCCTGCCCCTGACCTGGCCCAACTCTGGGGTACCTGTGTTACTTCCTCTAACAAGGAAATGATGCCTCCAGTAGGAGACCCTGGGGATTGGCCAAATCTAGAGTCCCAAGTCCCAGGAAGGAGCAGCATGAATCTGCACAAATGGACCCCTCCCAATTCTATTACCATTTTCTTCCCTAAGCCCTCACCTGCTTGCCCACTTACCAGCAGCCCCTCATAGCCAAGTGGTGTATTGCAACTTTGCAAAATAGTTTCACACCCACTCTCCTTCCTGATCCCCAAGGCAGCACAGCTGGGATCATGCCCTTTTTGTGCAGCTGGGAAGTGAACTCTCAGAGATGGTGGTTTGCCCTGCCTGAGGTCAGGAGGCTATGCAGTGGCACAGGGTATTAGAAGCACTCATGCCCAGGGCCAGTATCAGGTCTTAGCTTGGTGCTACTCACCCTGCCCCCCTCCTGTCTGTCTGGGTCTCATGGCAGCCTTTGGGCTAGACTGAAATAACCATCACTGAGGGCAGCCCAAAGTTGCTGGGAGGGCTCAGCCTTTGGGGTCAGAGCAAGGGGTGGGCAAACTTTTTGACTCGAGGGCCACAATCAGTTCTTAAACTGGACCGGAGGGCCGGAACAAAAGCATGGATGGAGTGTTTGTGTGAACTAATATAAATTCAAAGTAAACATCATTACATAAAAGGGTACGGTCTTTTTTTTTTTTTTTTTTTAGTTTTATTCATTTCAAACGGGCCGGATCCGGCCTGCGGGCCGTAGTTTGCCCACGGCTGGGGCAGAGCTTCCCGAGGGTGGAGTGTGGGGGTGGGTTGAAGAGGGCCTGACCCCTAGGCTGAGGTCTGGGCCTGGACAAGTTCTTCCTGCAACCATGGGGAAGTGGAAGGGGAGTTCAGGGTTATTCTGTGGGGTTACTACCCCTGTCCTTTCTGGCTGGGATTTCCCTTCATCGAGCAGATGCTGACCCCTCTCTTCCTGGCAGGGGACACCATCGCCAGTGTCAACGGCCTGAACGTGGAAGGTATCCGTCATCGAGAGATTGTTGACATCATTAAGGCATCTGGCAACGTGCTCAGGTATGTCCAGGTGCCAGGGTCCCCGTGAGTCCTGAGCTCAGCCTGTCTTGGTGTTTCTGCACCCCCGGCGCTCACTCGGCCTTGGGTTCCCCAACCTCCTCAGGCTGGAAACTCTGTATGGAACTTCGATCCGGAAGGCGGAACTGGAGGCTCGCCTGCAGTACCTGAAGGTAAAGCAGCCCAGATCATGTCCAGCTCCCACCGTCCTCTTCCCAGGCCGCTGCCCCTCAGGCCCCGCTCTTTTTCGGGGGTCATTTATCTGAACCTCCGTTAACCGCAAGGTTTCCTCTGTGCACTCCCCGATCGCTCAGTGTGTACCCCGCTCCAGCTAGTTTCTGGCTGGCTCCTGACAGGGAGGTGATGGTGTGTCTTGCAGCAAACCCTGTATGAGAAGTGGGGAGAATACAGGTCCCTCATGGTGCAGGAGCAGCGGCTGGTGCATGGTGAGTACACTGCGCTGTGAAGGGCCGTCTGTGATACCCTCACACTCTCGGCCAGGCTTCCCCCTCAGAACTGGTCCGTGGGTTACCTCCCCCTCCAAAGTGAAGAAAGGTTTGTTGAGCTACTCCTTTGGGTACAATTCCGCCCTGGGCTGATGCACACACATTGCTGGTTTATTCCCAATAGTCCTCTGAAGGTAAGTGGGGCCTTGACTTATGAGTGTCCCGACTAACGAGTTTTTTGAGATACCAGCTGTCTCTCGGCCGATTTTTTGCATTGAGTTGATAGAGTAATTTGAGTTAATGAGCTCCTTAACAAGCTCTGTCTCGGAACGAATTAAACTTGTAAGTCAAGGCCCCACTGTATTAGTCTGTCCATTTTACAGATGGGAACACTGAGGCTCGAAGAGCCGGTTTTAGAATCTCTTCCGTGGCTCATGTGCCGTACATAAGTGATCCGCCTAAGGATTTGAGTGTATCATTCATTTTACAGACAGGGACGTGGGACTGGGGTTGGGACTTGCCCAGGGCCACATAGATGGTTAACAGGAAGTTGCTGTGCCCTCTGACGGCCCTCCCTCCTGTCTTTGGCCCTGACAGGCCTCGTGGTGAAGGACCCCAGCATCTATGACACGTTGGAGTCGGTGCGCTCGTGCCTATACGGGGCTGGCCTGCTGCCCGGCTCGCTGCCCTTCGGACCCCTGCTGGCCGCGCCCGGGGCCCCCCGCGGGGGCTCGCGGCAGGCGGGGGGCGACCCCGAGGACGCCGTCTACCACACCTGCTTCTTCGAGGGCGCCGAGCCGCCCGCACCGCCGCCCCCGCCGCCGCCCCCCGCCCGCGCGCCGGCGCTGGGCCCGGCCGAGTCGCTGACCCCGGGACTGCGGGCGGGGCTGAGCCGCAGCGCCAGCGTGCGGTGCCCGGGCCCCGGGGGCGGCGGCGGCGGGGGCGCGCCCGGCTCGCTCTGGACTGAGGCCCGCGAGCAGGCGCTGTGCGGGCCCGGCCTGCGCAAAGCCAAGTACCGCAGCTTCCGCCGGCGGCTGCTCAAGTTCATCCCCGGACTCAACCGCTCCCTGGAGGAGGAGGAGAGCCAGCTGTAGGCGGGGCGGGAGGGAGGTATTTATTTATTTATTCGTTCCAGCCGGTGCCGAAAGCCAGGGAGGCTGGCACCCGGCCGCGGGGGGACCCCAGGAGCCCAGAGCAGCGGGAGAGGGTCCTGGCCAGCAGCTGGGTGGCCGGCTGGTCTCTGCCCAGCGCTGAACCCCGGCTCCAGACGCCTTTCCTGCTCCCGTAACCACCGTGGGAGCTGGCGCAGGGAGAGCCAGCCGGGCTGGGGCGGGGAGGTGTTCGGGGGCCATCCTACATCTGGTCAGCAGTGCCTTGTGGGGTGTCCAGGAAAACTCCTCCCGGAGGAGGACCCTGTCCCACGAAGCCTCTCCTCAGCTTTACTCGCCTCCTGGGCCTTGGGGAGAAATGGCCTATGGCCTGTAGCCCCCCCACCTTCCATACACACAGTTCCAGCTAACGGTCCCCTCGCCCAGCGGCCTGCAACTAAGCTGGGTTCTCTGCCCCTTGGGGGACAGAAATGGGCATGTCCAGGTGGGGTGAGGGCAGGACCGGCTGTCCCACCATTTTGCATTTTGTTGCTTCTGAACCACAAACTGTATAAAATGGACGGTTTTTGCATCTGTGTCCGCGTGGTGACTGCCCGACGGAGGGATTGGGCTCAGGCGACCGCTGACTCCACCATGCACCCACCCCCCAACACACACATGTGTACGCACAGACGCTGTACTTGACACCTTGTTTACGTGGAGCCTGCAGCCAGGGGAATAGTGGGGGATTTTTGACGGACATGTATGGGCCTGAACCGGAGGCCCACGCCCTTGCAGAACTTAAGCCTCTTGTTTCAATACATTTTGAGTCTCCCTCCCCAAATACCCACAACAGGTGTCGGCCAAGTCTCCTCTGCAATCCTTCGCTATCCTTGCGTAGATGACTGTGCTGGGCACCCTCTCTTCCCAGGGCCTGGGGCCTCCTGCAGAGGAGACCTTAGCCATCGTCCAGTCATGGATCTCCTCCGTGGGTTTCCAGTGTCCCCAAAGTACGATTTCTAGCTCGTAGGCTTGGATTTCTGATCCCTGCCTGGCTTGTCTCCCCCTCTGGGTCCCTGCTCTGGCCACCTTGTTTTGCCTGGTACACAGCAGATCCCTCCCCTTGGGGGGTCTCTGCACTTGCCCCTCTCAGAGCTGGCCCCTTCGGCCGTCAACTCTGCCTCCCAAAGGTCTTGCTGCCGGGTCTGAAATACAGTCACACCCTTCGACGTGAAGGAGTCCTGTTTTATTTCCATCATATTACCCATCACCACCTGAAATTGTCTGGATTTTTATGGGCTTTGTGTTTTGCCTGGCCTCCCTCTTTCCTGTACCACTGCCCTTGCCTCCTGAATGGCCTCCCTCCTCCCTTTCTTATCCCTGGACCATCCCTTCACACGGCAAGCTTTCCAAAAAGGAAATCAGATCATAACCCTTCTTGGCTTAAAACTCATTATGGCTTCCTCTGGAATAAAAGAATAAGATCTAAACTGTTTTCCATAACACGTCCCTCTGGGCAGACAAATTATAAAAAGGCCTCCCTCCCTCTGGGTTGACAGCAGCCACACTGGCCCAGCCACTTCACATCGCGAGCCCTATGCTGTGTGCAACCTGCACGAAGCCCTCCAGGATCTGGCCCCTGCCTCTTTCTTCAAACTCAAACTGTTTCTCCTTCCACGTCACTTATATTTAAGCCACTCTGCTCTTTCTAGTCCTGTTCCTCAAATATGCCAGCTTCTTTCCTGCCTCTGGCCTTTGTCCATGCTGTTCTCACTGCCTGGAATTCTCTTCCTTCCAAGGCTGATTCCTCCATCCTCAGTTCTCAGCTTAAACATTACCTCCTCAGGGAGGGTTCCCTGACCAGAAGTAGTTCCCTGTCCCCATTATTCTTTATTTTGAGCCCCCCTTCCATTTTCTTTATAGCATTTACTACCAATTGGTAATTTTTAAAAAATAGGTTTTTATTGATTTTAGAGAAAGGAAGGGAGAAGGAGAGAGAGAAACATCAATTGGCTGCCTCAGATACACACACCCCAACAGGGGGGATTGAACCCACAACCTGGATATGTGTCTGACCAGGAATCGAACCGATGAGCCTTCGGTGCACAGGACGAAGCTCAACCTACTGAGCCACATTGGCCAGGACTACCAATTGGTAATTTTACTGACTTCTTTTGCATCTGCCTTTTGCCTGCCTAAGGCAGGAAACTCAGCCTTGTTTACCTTGTACCTCCAGGGCCTAACACAGCCTGGCACACAGTAGGTGATCAATAAATGGGAATGCCTCCTTGGGGCCAGCCCTGTATAGAGTTGACCACTGCCTCCCGCCTCTCAGCCCTGGGTGGGGGAGGAGCCCGCCCCTGCTCCGCCTGTAGTTGGCATCTGTGGGCCCCTTTCACACAATCCCTTGGGGGCTGGGTGTCAGCTCCAGACAAGGCACCTGCACCTGGTGGCCCTGCCCTCCCTGGTCTAAGGGAGGGGGGACATTTGATTAAGAAAATGGAGCTTCACCAAGCTCCCTGTTTGAACAGCTGCTCTGCTGTGATGACAAACAGAGGCTCCCAGGGGCTCAGGTCTAGGGGAGGGGCCCTCTCACCTTTGTTTCCAGACCCTGGGCTGCCAGGAGACCATTTGCCTGGGCACAGCTGCCACCTTACTGGGGGCGGGGACTACACAGCCTCCCTGGTGTTCTCCTCCCAGAATAGATGCCCAGCCACTTTCCTACCCGCTGGTTCCTCCCCTCTCCATGCAGCTTGTCTTGGGAGTGATGTGGGGACTCCTTGCCCAGGCTGACGGGGGCTCCTGACTAGCCCTGTGTACCCAAAGGAGCGGGAGAGGGTGCCCAGGGCGGGGCTGGATCCCACCTCTCAGCTGATGGGATGACGGCACCAGCACAGCAGTCTCCTGCCGTGTAGGTGGGTGACAGGGAGTGACTAATGTGTGAGCTGCGATGCTAAAAATTAACCCAGGAATGGTGTTGCGGGGAGGGATGGGTGTGGGTGGGAAAGGAGCAGGGACTCACAATATCCTGTGGTCGGTATTCCCCCTGCCCTGCCTCGCCTCCTTCACCTCCTACCACCCTTCTGGTCCTCTCAAAGCCTCAGAGGACTCTAGGGGAGCCCTTCCCCATCAAGGCCAAAGGGAGCCCCAATAATTCCAGCGAGGAGGAGGAGGTGGGCACCACTCCAGGTCTCGGGCATGAGGACACAGGCCTGCAGACGGAGCTCTGGTCTAGGTCCCCACGCAGCATCGCATGGGCCCCATCTCCTCAGCATGGTGGCTGCCATGCCCCGAGTCCCTGGCTCCTCCCCCTCTGCCGGGGCAGTCGGGGGATCAGAAGCAGCAGTGCACACAGACAAGGCAGTTCCCATCAGCAGGCAGGCGGGGGGGGGGGGGGGGGGGTAACAGTGGGAGTGGAGCCGGACCTTAAGGAAAGAACCGCGAGTATCTCCCAGCACCTCTGTGGACCCAGCACTGTACCAAGCACTTCCACATCCATCACCCCACTCAGCCTCACAGCACAGCTGAGCCAGGTACCAGGGCCCGGTTTTACAGGTGAAGACACAGAATTAGAGAGGTTAAGGGAGCTCAGCTGGTGCCTGGCAGAGCGGCATCTACTCATATCTGTTTGTCTCTAGATCAGTGGTTCTCAACCTTGGCTGCACATTAGAATCACCTGGGAATCTTTTTAAAATCCTGATCTCTGGGCCTCATCCTCCAGAAATTCTGTTTCTTTGTTACTAATGTTGTGGCCCCATCCATAACAAAGAAACAGAATTTTCGGAGGATGGGGCCCAGAAATCAGGATTTTAAAAAGATCCCCAGGTGATTCTAATGTGCAGCCAAGGTTGAGAACCACTGGGCTAGATCCTGGATTGGGGAGGAGAAGCCTTCTTGGAGCGGGTGTGAGGACAGGGTCAGAGTGGGAAAGGGCTGTTTAGAGGAGCTTCATCTTTAACGTTGTGGGACTCCCTTTTGGGGGGAAGGTGGGAGTGTGGAGTGTATATAAAGGGTGGGCCCTGGAGGAGCAGGGTCCGAGATGTGCCAGATAACAAAAGGAGGAGGTCGGGCCCAGAGATGTGGGTGCTATGCTGGGGTGAGCTGAGAACATTCCCATCAAAGGCGGGAGCTCTTGGGAAGGGGTTCTAGGAGCCACAAAAGGGGCTGGGCTGGGCCAAGAGGTTTGTTGGCCCACGTAAGAACGCGTGTGAGGGGCGACCCATAGACAAAACCGGGGAACTTGGGCTGGATGGTGGCGGGAGTAGAAGAGGTGAGACAGCGGTCGGCACTTTCTGCTCACCAGGCAGTCACTAGTGAAGTTGGGGAACTGAGAGGCTGTGGGGACTCCCCAAGGGTCAAGAGAAACGTCAGGCTGTGTCGTTGGCAGGCCGCCTGGTCCTGCACTGACGGGCGGATGGGATGACCTAACGGAGGGAGTGATGGGCTACGGGAAGTGAGAGGGAAAGGGACCCAGGAGGCTTTCTCAGTAGAAGAAAATAGCCAGGCACTGAGACCGACGCTGGTCAGGAGAGCAGGTGGCCTGACCCCTGGTGGTGACCTCAGAACCCTGCACCTCCCTCAGCTCTGACCTCACAGACCCGAGTCCAGCAGAAGCAGGGTGTTGGAAGAGCCCACCTCTTCTGCCTTCCTTAGCCCTGCCCCACACGCAGAAAGTGGAGCCTCCCCTGAACCCAGCTCTCTGACACCTGGCCGTGCTGGCGTCGAGTGGGCACACCTTCCTGAAGGCAGTTATGTCTGAATGAACTGAGTTCAGAACTTACGTTGTCAAACTTAATTCATTTCAGCCTTCTCCGTGTGGGACCCACTATGGCCTGAAGTCTCGCAGACCGGGGCACGGGGCGAGGGAGGAAGCATACTTGCAAAACTGCGAGACAAGAATTTTTTCTGTAAGGGAGGCCCCCTCCCCGCCCCCCACACCTCAGTGAATTTTCTATTCTTGGAGTTTAGCCTTTCAGTAGAGAACAAATCTATGTCAAAAGTAAAAATTATGCAAATCCTGCCCCTCTGGGGCCTCTTTCCCTGCTGCTACCCTACAGAGTCACTTAACAGCTCCCCTCGCAGCTGGCCAGGTCCATTCAGCAACCTCCCCCAACCCCCAGAGTGACAGGCAACCCACGTCCCACTTGCAGCTCTTGGAGGGCCTGGCTCAAACCGTACTATTTCTGGGGAAGCGGGTCTCTGGTTAAGTGAATGCAAGACGTGTGAGTACCAACTATAGACATTGAACAGTAGGTGGGGCCCATCCCTCCCCTTAAGATTGATTCAGGAATTCGGAGGTGGGTTGGAGCACTGATATTTTTAAAAACACCCCAGGCCTGGCCAGTGTGGTTCAGTTAGTTGGAACGTGGTCCCATGCACTGAAAGGTTGCAGGTTCAATTCCCAGTCAGGGCACATACCCAGGTTGTGGGTTCGATCTCTGGTCTGGGTGCGTATGGGAGGCAACCAATCAATGTTTCTCTCTCTTTCCCTCTCCCTTCTTCTCTCTCTAAAATCAAATAAACATAAAAATAAAATAAAAACACCCCAGATGCTCCATAAGGATTTATGGACTGGATGTGGAATGAAGATTATTCCAGAGAGCTCTGGACTCCAAATACTGCCAGAACTCAGGCCCTGCTGAGGTTGACATCCGTACCCTTGTCATCTCATCGCCGGGGAGCTGAGGACCGGTGCCCCACACTGACACAGAACCACTTTTGGGTGTCAGCGTTGGGCTGTGTGGTGGCCATCACCCCCACAGCCTGGGAGCTCCTGGAGCGCAAGGAGATCCCCTCCGACACATCCATGCCCCCACCTTGGTTGGAGTCAGGGGTCAGCACACAACCCAGGCACCCAGAACTTGCGGGGTAGCTGATGCTCTAGGGGGAGGGGAGGGGAGAGGAGGCTGGGCTGAGCAGGGGTTCTTGTCTAGACCAGTATTGGGGGGGTCAGCAGGGGGAGATCAGACTGGGGGTGCTAGGGGGCGCAGCCCCTTGAGCTGGAGTCAGCTCGGCAACCCTCCCACCCTCGCCCGATCTGAGGCTGAGGGCTGACACTGCAGAGGCAGGTTCTAGCCTGGGGGCGCAGCTGCCTTAGCTGGGGCGGGGGTGGAAATGAGGACTCCGGGTGGTGTCTGGGAGCCAGGAGGGGAGCAGGTGGCAAAGCCCGAGCGAGTAACCGCCTCTCCGCAGCAGTGAGTCTTGCCGCTTCAGGAAGTCCCACAGACATCTGCACCCCGCCGCCCCCGCCGGGACCTGCGGCGCCCACACCTACCAGCACCTCCAGCTCGCTCTGCAGGCCGCAGCCGCGGCGCCCCAGCAGACAGACAGCACGGTCCCCGCCGGGCAACCTCTCCTGCGGGTCCGCCCTCCCTCCCTTGCTCCACCACATCCCCACGCCCCGACTTTCAGAACTGGGGCGAGGAACCCCACGCTCCTCCTGGCTTCCAGGGTCTCCCGGTAGGGTTGCGGAGCTCTGGGGAGGTGTCGCCCTCTGCTGGGCAGACTCGCGAACTGCTCATCTCGTCGTCGCCGTGGCGTCCTCGCCTTGCCCTCTGGGTTGCCTGGTTTCAGACCTTTCCTGACTTTTTGGGCTGCTGCCCTTCTTCTTCCCCTGACCGGACTCCCGGAGGTCTCGCCATGTATAGAGGTCGGTCCTGGTCCCAGCTCTACTGCAGCTCTCTGAGTCCCCGCCTCCCTGAGGCTGGGGTTCCTCCCCAGGGAAAGGCGTCGCGAAGACCTAGCGCAGGAAAGCGAAGGGAGGCAGTTCGTAAGCCCCAGGGAGTGCCTGGGCGCCGGGTGTGGTGGTGTAAATACTAAGGGCGTTCTCTTCCGCCTTCCGGGAGTAAATGATCTTCACCCGGGCCCTGGCCCATAGTGGAGAGAGGGCATGATTCATCCCCGAGAGCACCCCCTTCTGATTTACTGCCTCCCTCTTTGCGGTTTTGTGTTCTGCCTTTTCTCCTCTCCAAGTGCACACTCGTGATGAAAAGCCTGGATTCTGGAGTCAGACAGACCCAGAGTTGGGTCCCTGCTCTGTGACTTTACCTTTCTGTCCTTGGGCAAACCACACAGCCTCTACCTTTCACAGCCTGAGTTCCCTCCTCTGCAAAACGGTAGTGATGCCAGGAATCCCCCCTGCTCAGGCCGTGCTAATCCCTGGACAGAGCCGGCTCAGGCTCAGGCCTTGTTAGTGGATGTTAATGTGCTTGCACTCTGAGCAGGACTCTTCTCACCACAGGATTGCCTCTCCTTCTCCGGGTGCCATAACAGTAATGAAGGGGCCCACAGTTTGCCACCCTAAAATATGCCTTTGAGGTATTGATGTTAAGCTTGTCATTAAGAAACAAAAGATGGTGTCAGACGGGTACTAGACTTATCGGAGTAATCACTTTGTAAGTTATATCAATGTCTAATCACTATGTTGTACACCTGAAAGCAATGTAATATATGTCCATTGTAATTGAAAAATAATGAATTAAAAAAGAAACAAGAGACAGAAGGAACTTTGCCCCCCCCCCCCCACCTCCTCTCGCCTCCCCCCTCCCTAAATAAATTCAGGTAGAAAAACCTGCTTAAAGGAAGGGAGCATCCCCTTAGCATCCCGATATGAACTCCATGGGGCGACAGGGAGAGCTGGCAAGGCCTGCTGGCTGGACTCCCCTCGGGGCCCATTGCTTCTGAGCGCCCAGCAAGAATCTGTTTACCAACTGTTAGCACTTTCTCATCTCCCTGTGAATGGCCTGCTTTCCCTTTGAAGCCCCAGACAGCGTCCCCTTCTCCTTTGTCCAAAATGGCATAAACCTTGACTGCCGGATGCATGCATCTTCCCGTCTGGTAGGTCTCAGAGCGCCGCTGGCATGCACATCCCTAATAAATGTTAGATTCAGTTGTCTTTGTGTGCTGGATGCTTTATTAAAAATTATTTATAAAAAAAATGTTGGACAGTTTTCTCCTGTTAATCTATCTCATGTTGATTTAATTATTAGCTCAGTAGAAGAACTTAGAAGGTGGGAGGAAAATTACTTTTTGGCCCTAACCGGTTTGGCTCAGTGGATAGAGCATCGGCCTGCAGATTCAAGGGTCCCAGGTTCGACTCCTGTCAAGGGCATGTACCTTGGTTGTGGGCACATACCCAGTAGGAAGTGTGCAGGAGGCGGCTGATCAATGTTTCTAACTCTCCCTTCCTCTCTGTAAAAAAATCAATAAAATATATTTTTTAAAAAATAAAAATTACTTTTTGCACCCCCACAGTAAGAAAGGGAGCAACCTTCATCCCTGAACGTACTCTCTCCCCAACACTGCTCTCCGTCACATGGGTCTCATTATTCCTCCAGGGCACCCAGAATGTCCCCTTCTCAGCGCCCTCCAACCCATCCTCTGCCTTCCCCAGAGAAGGTCCTTTCCCTCACTTACCTGGGGTCCTACTTACATTCCTGTGTAGTTAGCATCCTTCATCATTCCTTAGTCACTCGCCTGCTCTAGTTTTCCTTCATGGCACTTCTTGTTACATGGCATTACATGGTATATGTTTTATCTATATTCCCCCCCACCCCCGCCCCATGGATCACCATGGAAGTAGGGACTTTCTGAGCCCCCCCCCCCCCCCCCCGCTTCATTTCTATGGTTCCTAGAAGACCGCCTGGCCGGGGAAAGATTTTTGTGTGAATATGAATAAATCCAGCTCTCCCCATTCTCCCTTCAGAGGCAGCGGCCCAGTAGAGGCCCTTTCTATCCAGTAGAGGGCACCACCCCACAGCATTTGGGGTCTCCTGGGTTGGTGCTGGGATGCGAGATATTTATAAACCCCACAGGCCTCTCTCCTCCCACTCTGTGGGCGCGCAGTCTGGCTGGGCCCGGAAGCAGGAGGGCCCCCCGCGCTAATCTGCCCTGGCAGCGCAGAGCTGGCATGCCCTGGTCACATCCCCCGGGCCTCCTGCTCCCGTGGCCGCGGTCGGAATACCCTGACCGCTGTCCTGGGCACGCCCCTCAGCCTGATGCTCCGGACACTCCCACCCTGTCCCGGCTCCACGACGTGAGAGCAAGGACGGGAGCTGCTGCCCTGCGGGCACAGGTCTGCTGTGAGGCCCAGGCAGGAGGGCATGTGAAATATCCTGTGAATGTAAACACCAGGCACATGTGATTTATGCAGGCCTTTATTGGTAGTGGCAGCAGATTAACAGCAGCAGAGGAGAGATTAGAGGGCACTTAAAAGGAATGGCACGGCTGAATGAAGGTGGGTTTACAAAGAGGATTAAGATAGGGAAGGAGAAAGAAGTTAAAAATAACGTCCACCTTTCACCAAGAGCTTATTGGGAGCCAGGGCTGAGGCACGTGGCCTCCAAACATTGTCTAATTATACCCACACTTAGGGGCACTCCCCGTGCCAGGCGCTGGGTAGGGGATATGCATGGAGACTCATGGGACTCTCACAGTTCAGGGAGCTCGGTGGCATCACTGGCTCCACCTACACACGTGGAAACTGAGGCTCGGAGAGCGTGAATGCCCTGCCCACGGCTCACAGACAGGGCTGAGGTTCACACCCTGCATCCCGCCGCCTGGAATGGGCTCCCAGGCCCTCGTGCCACAACCACACTGCAAAGAAGATATTGTCCCGTTTCCCAGATGGAAACGGAGGCTCAGCAGGGACAGAGCCTGCCGAAAGCCACACGGGAGTAAGTGTAGTTGGTCCCCGCTTAACCACCCGGTGAAACCCCTCAGTCCCTGCCGGGGTCAGAAAGGGGCAGCAGAGGTGGGCACAGGCTTCTCCCAGAGGGGCCAGCAACAGGCACAGTGCCTCCTCCTCTGAGGGTCAGGGCAGGGAGAGAGGCAGAGGCTGTGCAGGGCTGCCTGGGCAAAGGAGAAGCTACTCCGTGGCCTCCAACTCCTGGGAGAAGGAGGCCGGGCCATCTTCTGGGCCAGGTTGGGAGAGAGGAGGGGCTGGCAGGCACCAGGCTGTGGCAGTGATTCCACCCGGTGTGTGGCTCCCCTCCCCCACGTCTCCACAGGTAGAACAGGGCTCTGAGGGCCTGGCCGACTGTGGGAGATGGGAGCGGCCCCATCCCTTGCCACAGTGCCCCTAATCCAGCCCCTGCCTTCCAGCCTGTTACATAAGCTGCTTCATTCCCGAGACTGGAAATAGCCGGGGCAGTGCTGGGCTGGCAGGGGGCATGATGAATGGGCCCCGGGAGCATGGGAGCATCAGCTGATCGCGTCTGAAGTGACCCAAGGGCCTGCCAGCAGCTCGGGTTACCCGGCCCTCCCTAGCCTGTCTGTGTCTGGACATTTATGGTGCGAGTGTCTGAGGGATCATCCCGCACCATGGCAGCCGCCCTGGGTGCTGGGAACCCAGGCCTTGCCCAGGAAAGGTGCACCGGGGTCTCTGCAGCCAGCACCAGGGAGAGCTGGGAGCTCGGCTCCTCTGGGTCCTCTGCTAAGCACCCCACAGAGAGCACGAGGAGCCTGAGAAATTGGGGGTGTGCTGGGGGGCCCTGGAGGCTGCAGGCTCCATTGTTCCAGGGCTGCACTCCACTCCCGTGCCCACACCTCTCATGGTGCAGCCCACGCTGTCACCTCACTCATGGCCCCTGGACGCCTCCTCCAGACACCTGGCACACACCCCTCCCACAACGGAGAGCACCTGAGCAGCCCACCGGGCGTGGGAGGGTGTTCACCCAGCACATGGTGATCACCTGTTAAGAATTATGATTATGACCATACCAATTTTGTGCCTTTAAGATACCTAGTGCAAAACACACACACACACACACAACAACAACAACAACAACAACAACACCCCACACACAAAAATCCCCTTCTTAAAAATATAAAATAATGCTTTAAATTACCTAACAGTTATGACTGGCTGGTCTGGCTCAGTGGTTGAGCGTCAACCCAGGATCCAAGAGGTCCCTGGTTCCATTCCCAGTCAGGGCACATGCCTGGGTTGTGGGCTTGATCACCAGTAGGGGGTGTGCAGGAGGCAGACAATCAATGATGTTTCTCTCTCATCAATGTTTCTAAGTCTATGTTTCTATCCCTCTCCCTTCCTCCCTCTAAAAAAAAAAAAATCAATAAAAACATTTTTAGGGCAAATGTAACTAAGGAGAAAATAAACAAATGGGACTACATCAAAATAAAAAGCTTCTGCACAGCAAAAGAAACTGTCAACAAAATGAAAAGGGAGCCCACTGCATGGGAGAACAAATTTGACAATGATACATCAGATAAAGGGTTAATATCCAAAATATATAAGGAACTCATACAACTTAACAAAAGGAAGACAGACAATCCAATTTAAAAATGGGCAGCCCTAGCTGGTTTGGCTCAGTGGATAGAGCATCAGCCTGTGTACTGAAGGGGTCCGAGTTCGATTTCAGTCGAGGGCACATGCCCAGGTTGCGGGCTCAACCCCCAGTGGGTCAGGGGGGGAAGGGGTGTGGGAGGCAGCCAATCAATGATATTCCCTCATCATTGATGTTTCTATCTCTCTCTCTCCCTCTCCCTTCCTCTCTGAAATCAATAAAAATATTTGTTTTTAAATGGGCAAAGGACCTAAATAAACACTTCTCCAAAGAGGACATACAGATGGCCAAAAGACATACAAAAAAATGCTCAAAGTCACTGATCATTAGAGAGATGCAAATTAAAACAACAATGAGATATCACCTCATACCTGTCAGAATGGCTACCATCAATAAATCAACAAATGACAAGTGCTGGCAAGACTGTGGAGAAAAGGGAACCCTAGTACACTGCTGGTGGGAATGCAAACTGGTGCAACTATTATGGAAAACAGTATGGAGTTTCCTCAAAAAATTAAATATGGAACTGACTCAGTGATCCCACGTCTAGGAATATATCCTAAGAGACCCAAAGCACCAATCAGAAACAATGTATGCTCTCCTATGTTCATAGCAGCACAATTTACAATAGCTAAGATCTGGAAACAGCCCAAGTGCCCATCAGTAGATGAGTGGATTAAAAAAGCTGTGGTACATTTACACCATGGAGTACTATGCAGCAGTAAAAAGGAAGGATCTTTTACCCTTTGAGACAGCATGGAAGGACCTGGAGAGTATCATGCTAAGTGAAATAAGTCAGTCAGAGAAAGACAAGTATCACATGATCTCACTCATATGTGGAATCTAAGTAACAAAATAAACTGATGAATGGAGTGGCTCCAGAGACACGGAAGCATGGAACAGAGTGCGGAATCTAGGAGGGAAGGTGGGGGAGGATGGGTGGGTAGGAGGTAATCAACCAAAGACCTTGCATGCATATATGCATGGCACATGGACACAGACAATAGGGTGCTGAAGGCCTGGGGTGGGGGGCGGGGGCAGGCTAGCAGGGGTCAATGGGGGGAGAAGGGGAAGGGGGACATATGTAATACTTTCAACAATAAAAATTTATTTAAAAAAGAAAAAAATTAAATTACCTAACAATTAAATCACCGAATTATTCCCCTCCCAGTCCTTCAGTGGAATAGGCATAGCCAGGGAGTTAGGGCCTGTTTACTCTATGGCTCTATGGCAGGTAAGATCCCCCATCCCCAGTTGGACATTTTACGGAAGAGCAATGGAAGGCAGACGAGTTGTCCACTTTCCTGATGACATTCCCTGCTCCATGGACGATTGGATGGCCCCACACAGACACACGCTGCTCTTCTTGGGCCTCAGATGTGGAGGCAGGATTTCCTTCCCATCTTCTGCAGCCAAACTCCCTGGAAGGCCCTGCCTGTGCCGAGGTTCTGCCCATGCCTTTGCCACTGTCCTGTGTGTCTATGGGCCCCGGGGAGACGGGTTCAAAGGCACACCAGAGAGCTAAGGGATACCCATCCCACTGCCCGATAAACCTGTAAGGGGAAGGACGTGGCCTCTCTCCGGCCTCCTGCCTGCCTCCAGGTCTCTCCAGGTGTTCCCCTGGGAGTTGTCACAAGTAACCAGAGCTGTTGCTGGTGGTGAGAGCTCAGGAGGATGGTGTTGCTTGGCAACTGGCACAGCACAAAAGATCCAGCTAATCCAGGCAGTCTGGGCTGGCCAAGCCTCACCGCTTTAGGGCAGGAGCTGCTGGCCAGCAGCAATCCCCTAGAGACAGATGCTTATAAACTTCTACCTCTTTTCACTTCAGCAAACCCCAAGTTCTAGCAAACCTCAAGGCTTGCACAGGGGGGACCCTTTCTCTCTCTGCCTTCCTGTCTCTCACCCTTTTCACGAGGGCTCTTTTCACAGCCCAGTGAATAATCTGCAGGTCTCTCTGGGGGCCCCAACTCTGTTGCAAGCCATGAGAAATGGGGCAAATTACTTCACCTCTCTGAACCTCAGACTCCAATCTTTGAGGCCATATGGACCTGGATACAAATCCATGCTTTATTTCTCAGCTGTGTGATACCAGGCATGTTATTTAACCTCTTGGAGCCTCAGCTCCCTCAGTATAAACCTACCTTATAGGGCTGTTGAAAAAAGGATAAGAGGCAAAGCAAGGAAAATGTTTAGCACAGTGCCTGGCACATGACCTGGCAGGATTTGGCCTGGCACCACTCTCTAGCCCAGGGGTGGGCAAACTTTTTGACTCGAGGGCCACAATGGGTTCTTAAACTGGACCGGAGGGCCGGAACAAAAGCATGGATGGAGTGTTTGTGTGAACTAATATAAATTCAAAGTAAACATCATTACATAAAAGGGTACGGTCTTTTTTTTTTTTTTTTTTTAGTTTTATTCATTTCAAACGGGCGGTAGTTTGCCCACGGCTGCTCTAGCCTTATGTTCTAACACCCCCTTAGTCACTGGCCACTACTCATTCGCCTATTCTGTTGTTGAATGAATCAAGCTCTTTCCCACCTCTGGGCTTTCTGGTATACTGTCTCCCCCCCCCCCCCCCCCCCCCGCCAAGACAATTATTCTTCAGTTGAAAAATTACTTCCCTGGAGAAACATCCCTTATTCACCATCCCTCTTTGGAATGACAGCTCCACATTAAACATCTCGTTGGCATCCTGCATTTCATTTTCTTTTTATGGCACTCAATACTTATTTAAATGCAAGATGGTTTAACATTAGTCTCCCCTAGTGGGCTGTGAGTCTGGACAGGGGCTATGTCTGATATGTTCTTTGCTGTGTTCCCAGTGAGAGGGTTGGCCTAGTTGTTCTCCATAGTACATCCCAGCCCTAGCCGGTTTGGCTCAGTGGATAGAACGCCAACCTGCAGACTGAAGGATCTCAGGTTCGATTCTGGTCAAGGGCACATGACCAGGTTGCAGGCTCAATCCCCAGTAGGAGGCGTGCAGGAAACTCAGCCAATCAACGATCCCCTCTTATGGGTGTTTCTATCTCTCCCTTTCCCTTCCTCTTTGAAATCAATAAAAATATATTAAAAAACAAACAAACAAAAAGTACGTTCCAGCTTTCTGTATCTCAAACCGGCTAGGGCTGGATCTCTTTATTTCTTATTTCTTCCGTCTCCTAAGATGACCTAAATAATTTTTGCACCACTTCTTTGGTTAACCTGAATCTCCCAAATGCGGCGTCTAACTGCAAAGGCAGCTCAGTTCATTACGCTCCATTTCTTTCTGGACTGGCTGGACCAGATTTGGGATGGCCAATGCCAAAGCAGCCCCTGACGGATTTCGGGGACCCCTTTCTTCCCGCATCCCAGGGCGCTCCGTCCTCCCAGCGTCGTCCATCAGCTAAAAGCAGACCCGAAGGAAGCGGGCGCTCCTGGCTTATTTGCATATCCTCGTGCTATTGGCTGGAAGGGCGACCAATGGTTTGCTCGGGTGTTTGCCCTGCGCCGGGCTCAGCGCCGCCGGGTGATGTAATGGAATACAGCCTCGCGCGCGGGCTCCCTCGGGTCAGCCTCGTGACGTAGAGGCTTCCCCGGCTCCAGCCCGCCCAGCCCGGCCTGGCGTGGGGCTGAGCAGCCGCCCCCGAGGACGTGGCGTGGGACACGGCCGAGGCCGAGGCCCCGGCGCTGCAGTGGGGCCCAGACGTTTTAGTTCCGGCCCGGCGTTCCGGTCCCGGCTCCCCCGGGAGGCCCGGCGCGCCAGATGGGATCTGGCGGCGTGGAGAGAAATCTGGAAGCAGACACCAGATTACCAAACTCGACTCCTCTGGGAGTGGATTACCGGCCTCTCACATCGTAAATCACGTAGTTCTTTCACGTTTTGCCTTTGTTTACAACGAGCGTGTTTGATTTTGTAATTAAGTAGTTACAGAGGGTTTCTGTTTGTTATTATTAAAGGGCCTGACTTGGATTTAGAGGAAATCTTGGCATTAATTACAGCCTGGTGACCTTGGTCACTTTTTCGAGCCGGCCCTAGTGCCTTCCATGGCAACCAGGGAAGAGCAAATGTAGGGGCATTCAAAAAAGCCCTCCAGTCTCACGGGGTCCCGTCTCCCCCTTCACACTGTGCTCCATGTCCTCTTCCTCCAGGAAGGCCTCTCAGATTAACCCTCCAGATCCCACCCCAATGCTAGCTTGCGGTCTCTGGGACGCTGTCTCTTGGACCTTCTGGCAGTGGTTTCATAACTACTCTTGTGTCCTGCCTTCCATCAGATTAGGAACCAGCTTTCTGTAGCACAATCTTGTCCTTCTCCCTTAGGAATTTTCCATAATGTGGGACAGCACTGGCGAGGGCATCTGTCTTCCCCCTCTAGTCCTAGCTCCTGAGCCATGCACATAGCTGACCTTTTCTTTCCTCAGTTTTCCTATCCACAATAGGGGCTGTGTGGTAGTTACTGGAATTTGTGTAGAAAGAGGAGGGGCTAAGGTATGAAGGAACAAGATGGTGGGTAGAAACTAGAGCACTGGTCTGGAAGTCAGAAGACCTGGGCTGTGGTTCTGTCATGGCCACTGACTAGCTGAGTGACTTGAGTCAAGGAGACCACAAGGGGGTTGAAAGGTACTGGACATTGTAATGGACTAGAGCAGTGGTTCTCAACCTGTGGGTCGCGACCCCTTTGGAGGTGGAACGACCCTTTCACAGAGGTCGCCTAAGACCATCCTGCATATCAGATATTTACATTACTATTCATAACAGCAGCAACATTACAGTTATGAAGTAGCAATGAAAATAATTTTATGGTTGGGTCACAACATGAGGAACTGTATTTAAAGGGCCAGAAGGTTGGGAACCACTGCACTAGGAGGTGACATTGCCCCCATCATCTGTGCAGCTCCTCAAGCCCCCAAATAAACATACCAGCTGGGCAAAGCCAGGTGAGTGCTTGGTATGTGCAGCTTACAGATAAGTTCCACAGCCTGCCTTCCCCCAGGTCCTGTATGGAAATGGCAGGTCTGCTGCCATGTGCCCGATTCCTTGCTCCATTCTTTATCTCTACCCTGTGAGATGGTTATGTTATCATCCTCATGTTTCCAATGAAGAAACTGAAGCCCGGAGAAGGTGAGTAACTTCCCTGAAGTTACCCAGTTGCTAATAGTAGAACCAGTTTGTCAATCTCGGGCCTCGTGAACCTACGTGCTCCTACCACCTCACACAGCCACACAGGTATGTTTTAGCATTATATATTTTATGAAATATTTTATTTGATTATAAAACAGGAGAGTATATAATAAAGCCAAGTTATACCAAAGTATTTATAGAAGGGAAAGACCTCTGTGGGCTGGAAGCCTTCATGGAAAAACTGGTAACTGAGCCTTTGAAAATAAAAAAAAAAAATCCTTCCTGTCCAAATAAATGCATTTCTCCTACACAGGCAAAATATTTTTAAAACGTATTTCAAAAGTTAGATTTCTGGAAAAAGAAAAAGAAGAGGTGGAGGTAGTGGCTTCTTTAAAAAGTCCATCCGGAAGGAACTCCTGGGGTAGGAAGGCGAGGAGGGTGGCAGGGGAGGACAAAGCCAGTCCCATGGCTCTCCTCCTCGTGCCATTTTTGAAGCCTCAGTTTCTTTATCTCTGTTTTGGCCTAATCCTTGAGTATAGAAGAGAAATGTAAAGGTCCTGAGAGGTGATTCTGAGATAAGCGAGAGACCGTGGGATCATTATGAAGGATGAGAGAAAGGGGCTTCAGACTTGCAGCAGGAGGTTAGGACAGGTCCAGGAAAAAGGATTTCTGGGTGTTGGCAGGGGCTGGGGAGAGGCATGTGGCCCCTGGAATGAGGGCTGAGGGGAGATGCGGGACCTGTTTTGGAGAGTTTTGAATGCAGAAGAGATTCTCTGCTGCGTGGGACCTGCTGGGTGCTGGGGATTGGATGGTATGCTCATAATTTAAGGTGGTTACCAAAATGAGCAGTCGCTGGTGGCTGGTGCCGCAGAGCACAGGACTGGGTCCTGCTGAATGGGTATTTCCCACTGGCCCTGCCTGCCGGGCAGTACAGGAGCAACCAAGGTCACCCCAAGTCCTCCTGCCCCCAGCCCCACTGCTCCAGCCTTGACCTGGCCTCCCTGCACCAGCCACAACGAAGAGGGCAAGTTGCTGGAGAAGGATTTGCTCAGAACAAGATGGTTCTCCCATTTCCAAATAGTGATCCACTCAGGTGGGAGAGAGAAACCTTCCAAGCACTCCCACTGCCAGAAGGTTCTTACGGGGGGACCTGTGCTTGGAGACTATGGTCAGATGGGGGTACCACTCAGGGCTTCCTGCCCACTGGGGTGAGCCTCTGGGTCTTTCTTGCACTAAGTACTCCTGCCATTTGGGGAAGCCAGACTCCAAAAGGAGAGCAAGGAGGAGAATATGCGTGCCTACTGTGTACAAGTCAACTCCACCGCTGTTCAATTCTCCGAAAAACCAGAGAAGGTGGGTCATATTAATATCCCCATTTTAAGGTGAGGAAATAGGCTCAGAGTGGCGAAGTGACTTGCCCTAGGCCTGTGGTCGGCAAACTGCGGCTCGCGAGCCACATGCGGCTCTTTGGCCCCTTGAGTGTGGCTCTTCCTAAGCCTTAGGAGTATCCTAATTAAGTTAATAACAATGTACCTACCTATATAGTTTAAGTAAAAAAAATTTGGCTCTCAAAAAGAAATTTCAATCGTTGTACTGTTGATATCTGGCTCTGTTGACTAATGAGTTTGCCGACCACTGCCCTAGGCCATACAGTATTATGGGAGCAGACAGATCAGTGCCTTGCCCCTGCCTTCACTCCCGCCTCGGGAATGCTTCTCTTCAGGAGAAATTTCACCCTCCCAAGAAGTCTTCTTCTCTGCCTTCTGGCCGACTGCCCTGGGTTTGGGGGCTTAACCACCCCCCTGGGCACCCTCCTATCTGGGTTCGTTGCCTTTGGGTGGGCATGCAGGCCAAGCAATGCAGATGAGGGACAGTTCTTGGTCCTCTCAAGCCAGCCTAATTGCTGTGTGACTTTGGGCTGCTGCCAGGCCTCTCTGGGCCTCACTTTTTCCACCTCTTCCTCGGGGGAAGCCCCAGGTAAATTTATTTATAACTTAGCTTCAAGTTTGCTGCTGCGGAAGGTGTTAGCAAGGGCACAGAACCCTCGCCTGAAAAACAGCAGCACCCCCAGGCCAGTTGCGGCGGGGCGGGTTATGTAACCGGGTGCTCAGCGCGTGTGTTGGGGATGGGGGGACGCGGGGCGGGGCGCTCGCGGCTATTCCGGGCGCCGCTATTTTTAGCCCCATTGATGAGGCTGCGTCGGCTGCCGCAGCCGGGATTCCGGAGACGTCAATGCGCGCGCGTCACGGTCCCTGCCCGCCCGCCCGCCGGGGGAGGCGCGCCCCGGGCTGGGACAGCGGCGCGGGCGGCCGCGGGGCGCGGGGGCGGGGGGCGCGGCCGAGGCCGGAACTGCGGGGTGGGGGGCTCCCGGGGGCGGGGGGCGCGGCGGCTTCCGCGCGAGAAGGCGGCCGAGCTCGTGGGGGTCCCGCGCGGCGCCCGCGACCCCCGGGCATGGGCGCCCCTGCGGTGCGGCGCTCCCCGCAGCCGGTGGGGGTGCCAGCCCGGAAGGCGGGGGTGGAGAGGCGAGCGGAGCTCACCAGGCCAGGTGAGGGGCCGTGTGGGCCGGGGCGCTGTGGTCCCGGGGTGACCCGGGAGGAAGGGGGTCTTGCCGATATACTGGGGTGAGCTGGGGCCACGCGGCGAGTCCTGCTTGGAAGCCGGGCAGCGTGCGGGGAGGCGGGTGGGGGAGGCACCGGATTCCCAGCGGAACCTGCCAGCCCCGACTCAGCCCCCAAGTGCGGCGGCCAGCTCTCTCTCCCGGCCCGCCAAGGGTGGGGTTTGGCCCGCGAGGGGCGCTGGAGGTGGCCAGGCCAGAGAAATTCCTTCCATTTCCCGCCGGCTGCAGGGAACGGGTTCCAGGAGTTCGGGAGCTCGGCTGCCAGGATGCCGCCGGGAGGGACCGGGATTGCCAGATGCAACTTCTTCGTGGGACCGAGTGGAGAAACCGAGGCCGGAGAGGGTCTCGTGGAGTCGGAAGCGGACCTGGGACTGGAAATGCTCCAGTGGTGGCCTTTACAGTGAAGTATTCATTTGGGTTTGGGGCTAGCATTAGGGGATTGCGGGGAAAACGAAGGCTGGGCAGGGGTAGGTGGGTTCACAACATTTCTGCCCCGAGGTGCTCATGGATTCGGGGGCTGACAGCCTGGACAGGGACCCTAGTGGTGGCCACAAGGCTTGCTTTGTCCTAGACCCACTCCCAGTGAATGGTTAGTTCAGGGACTTGGAGGAAGACTGAAAGGGCGGCCAGTTGTTTCTTTGCAGAGATCTAGAGCTGAGAGGAATGACAGGTGCACAGTAGGATAAAATCAAGAATCCAAACGATGGCAATCCGGCAGAAGGGTGGGCCAAGACTGACAAGATGAACGTGACTGATTATAAATGCTGAGACCTGTGCGGGAGTTAAGAAAATTAGATCAGGAATCCGGGCCTAGAGCCTGGCTCAGAGGCCCAGCAACCCAGGCCCTGGAGCTTCCCACTTGCTGTCTGGTGTTGGCTGTCAAACTGCTCTGCAATCAGAGACCTCTGCCCGCTAAACAGGCCCAAGGGGGAATGGAATGCCCCTCCCTGGGCTCCCGGGGTCCTGATCCCAGCTTTGCCTCTTCCTAGCTGTGTGACCTTGGGCAAGGGGTTAACGGCTCTGTGCCTTAGCTCCCTCGTTGGTAAAATGTTCATAATAATCATCCCTTCCACCTAGTGTTGTGAGGCTGAAATGCGAACATATACATAAAGTGCTCAGTAATGTATCTGGCACATGGTGTTCCACATATATCAGCTGCTGTTGTTGATGTGTGTTAAAGTAATATGCCCATTTCTGGGTGGGAACATTGGCCAATGCAGAGCGTAGGAGCCACCAGGGCTGCAGAGGGTGGGTCTGTCAGTTGTGTCCTGTGCAAGGGGGACTTGAGTTAAGAAAAGACCCAAATACTTCAGGAAAGAGAAGGGCGTTGCAGGTGGGCCCAGGCACAGCAGAGACCCAGAGCAGAGGGCTCTTGGAGGCAGGGTTGTGATTCATCATAGTGTTGGCTACAGTGCCCTTCCCACCTCCTTCCAGGCGGCTGGCTGACCTCCTCCCAGCCCAGTCCCACTGCAGGCACGCGTGAGCCCTCCTCTCCCTGAATTCCACAAATACTTACTAGAGCACCTGCTAGTGCTGAACTCTGTTTTATTTATTTTAAATATATTTTATTAATTTCAGAGAGGAAGGGGGGAGAGAGAGAGAGAGAGAGAGAGAGAGAGAGAGAGAGAGAGAGAGAGAAACATTAGTGATCAGAGAGAATCATTGATTTTCTGCCTCCTGCACACCCCTGACTGGGGATTGAGCCCGCAACTTGGGCATGTGCCCTGACCTGGAATCAAACCATGACCTCCTTGGTTCATAGGTTGATGCACAACCACTGAGCCACGCCGGCTGGGCTGAACTCTGTTTTAGAGACTGAAGAATGCAGGGCTTGAGAGAGACAAGTGAACAGCATTAGTCCCATGGAGATAATAGAAGTAGGTTAAAGAGATAGGATGTGGGTGGAGGATCTGCAAGAAAATGGGAATGGGAACTGATGGGTGAGGAGGAGATAGCTGTACAGACATCAGGGCAATGCTTTCCTGGCAGAGGAACAGACAGTGCAAAGGCCCTGAGTGAGGAAAGAAAGCCCATTTGGCTGGAGCACAGCTGGGTCCTTGAGGTCCGGCCTGATGCTCCCACCACATTGGGCAGGTACCACTTTTTCTTCCTCCAAGCCCCCTCAGTCCTTGGTTGGCCCTCTGCACAGTGCTGGTTGTAACTGACCTTGGTTCATTCCCCCGTTGTAACCTCCTGTGGCCCAGGGATCTTGGTTTGTTCCTTCTTGGGTCTCCCACTGTCCATGGCTCACTGCTGGGCTCCCAGTAAATGTTTATGAAATGACTGTGGAGGAGAGGATATTGATCTGGGATAGGAGATAGGAGCAGGACCTTGCTCTGAGATGTTAGGAATCACTTCCTAGGCACCACTGGGCCCCAGACTCTGGCCCCTGTTCTCAGACACAGGCAGGCTGACCTGGGCACTCAGACTGGGCCTGACTGGTAGGAAGTGTGTGTCCCTCCTGAGCCTTCCTCCTCAGCTGTGGGCTGGTAGGGAGAAGAGGGAGGGAGGGCCTCAGGGCCTGCCTGCATACCTGTTTCTGGAGGATAGGAGACGATGATGTCATTCTGGGAAGCAGGTGTAGCATATGGGCTGGGGCAGGTTAGAAGCCTGATTTTGCCTTCTGTTTGGGGTTGGAAGCTCTCCAGATGTTCCAGACTGCCCTCCCCTCCTTCCCTACGGCCTTCACTCCATGCTCCCATCACACCCATAGGAGCAAGGGGTGCTCGTAGCTCTGGAAGAGGAGTCTGTGTGCCCTGGGCCAGAGAAGCTCCCTTTGCCTGAGGACCCTGGGGCAGAAGTCAGGAGGGCGAGGAGTCCCATCACCCACCCTCTGGGACCCTCTCCTTCTAACGTCCTCTGCCTCCATCATGGAAACATCTACTCTTTTCCGAGGCCTCATCATGGCCTGTAGCGCAGCCTGATAACTGGAGAAGGCCAAGCCTTGGCTGGCCCTGTCCTCTGGGGCCCAGTTGAGAGAAGAGAGGGTTGAATAAGAGTGGGAACAGGAAAGGAGAGCTGTGGGGGTCTTGGGTGCATCGGCTAAAGGGGGCTCTGGCACCAGTGGGGTCAGTGGGAAGAGCTTGAAAGGCTAGAGAGGTGGTGCACACAGTTGGCCCTAGAAGGAGAGGCCAGGAGATGCCCAGAGAGCTTGGAACCAGGGTCTGAGGTCAGCTTTGATGTGTCCACATTTGAATTTCTCTTCAAATTGATATCACGTATGTGTCTGGCACTGTTCTAAGTCTTTTACATATAGCTCATTATAAGCCAGACTAGGGGCCCGGTGCACGAAATTCGTGCACTGGGTGGGTGTGTGTGTGTGTGTGTGTGGGGGGGGGGGTGTCCCTCAGCCCAGCCTGCCCCCTCTCACATACTGGGAGCCCTCAGGCGTTGACCCCCATCACCCTCCAATCGCAGGATCGGCCCCTTGCCCAGGCCTGACGCCTCTGACAGAGGCGTCAGGCCTGGGCAGGGGACCCTCATTTCCCCCCATCACTGGTTCTGCACCCAGCCCAGGCCTGATGCCTCGGCCAGAGGCATAGACCCCCATCACCCTCCAATCGCCTGATCGGCCCCTTGCCCAGGCCTGACGCCTCCGCCAGAGGTGTCAGGCTTGGACAGGGGACCCCCATCTCCCCCCCGATCACTGGCTCTGGCCCCCGCCCAGGCCTGAGGCCTCTGGCCCAGGAATCATGCCTGGGCAGGGGACCCCCATCTCCCTCTGATCGCTTTCTCCATCCCCCGCCCAAGCCTGACGCCTCTGACCCAGGCTTCAGGCCTGGGCAAGGGGACCATCATATCCCCCCAACCCCGGGCTCTGCCCCCCACCCAGGCCTGATGCCTCGGCCAGAGGAGTTGACCCTCATCACCCTCTGATCACCAATCACCGGATCGGCCCCTTGACCAGGCCTGAGGCCTCCGGCAGAGGTGTCAGGCCTGGGCAGGGGACCCCCAGCTCCCCGTGGTTGCAGGCTCCGCCCCTGCCCAGGCCTAACACCTCTGGCCTAGGCGTCCGGCCCGGGCAGCGGGGACCCGCAGTGGCAGTGGCCCCGCGATCGTGGGCTCTGCTTTAGGCCCAGGCAAGGGACCCCTAGCTCCCGGGACTGCCAGCTTCGACCGTGCCCAGCTCCCATCGCTGGCTCCACCCCTACTTCCTGCTATCACTGGCCAGGGCGGCAAAGGCACCTGATTCTCCGATCATGGCTGGGGGGCAGGGCAAAGGCGGCCCCAGGGCCGCCTTTGCCCTGCCCCCCAGCTCTTAGCTCCCCCCTGGGTTTCCGATCACTGTCAGTGGCAGGGGGCTGCTTTCCCTTTTGCCTCCCTGCATTGTGCCTACATATGCAAATTAACCGCCATCTTGTTGGCAGTTAACTGCCAATCTTAGTTGGCAGTTAATTTGCATATAGCCCTGATTAGCCAATGAAAAGGGTATCGTCGTACACCAATTACCATTTTTCTCTTTTATTAGATAGGATGATAACCCTATGGTTGTTAATTTTAGAGATGTCAACCACAGGTTGTCATTTCTGCAGATCAGAAACAGGAGGCACAAAGAGGTTACGTAACTCGCCTTAGGTTACAGGTGATGAAGCCCGGGTGCGAACCTCGGCAGCCTGAGATCTAGCAGCCTGCTCTTAGCTATCCACTCTAACCTGAGCCTTCCCCTTTTGGGACTGGCATCCCTTCACAGAATATTCCTGAGGGTCCTCGTTGCTCTGGTCACAAGGCTGGGCCGCCTGGAGATGGGGTCACGGAGCCCCTGCCCCGAGGGCCTCTCAGGCTTTGGGGGCTACAGTGCAGCCTCTAGGGAGAGAAGGGTATTCTGCTCTGTCCTCACAGCAGTTCTCTTTTCTCTGCTTACAAACACCCTTTCGTGCATATCGGGGCTGAGAGCTGGACTGAGGCACCCTCACCCCGAGTAGGGTGTAAAGCTGAGGGCTGGGTGCTGCCATGTGTCACATGTCCCGGAGATGCCCCAGATGCTGTTAGCATCTCCTGGCCACAACCCCAAGGGCTGTTTGCCTAGGGCAGTGGTCGGCAAACTCATTAGTCAACAGAGCCAGATATCAACAGTACAACGATTGAAATTTCTTTTGAGAGCCAAATTTTTTAAACTTAAACTATATAGGTAGGTACATTGTTATTAACTTAATCAGGGTACTCCTAAGGCTTAGGAAGAGCCACACTCAAGGGGCCAAAGAGCCGCATGTGGCTCCCGAGCCACAGTTTGCCGACCACGGGCCTAGGGCATAGGCCCCACGCTCTGATGCCCAGCCTTGGGCTGGCTTGTCCCGCTGGTAGCCTGGGTCCTGCCCCTGTTCCCACAGCTGTGTGTACTGGTTTGTGCTGTCTCCGGGGAATTCCCTGCTGGCTGGTTTCCTCTCAGTCACACTGACTCCCCCTCTGTAGGCCTCAACCATGGACAGAGGCCAGCTCCAGCCCCTCCCTGGTGTCCGGCTCCTTTTGCCAGGCCCTGAAGATCCAGAGGATGGTTTGAGTATTGCCCAGGGTCTGTCCGTCCATCCAGAGTGGTAAGTGCTCTGCTGTTCTTCTTTGTACACCCCTGGGGCCCCCGAGCACAGGTGGGGTTAGGGGGTAGAGGTGGGTGTGGAGCCGCCTGAAGTGGATGTGGTTTGGGGGATGGAGGGGGAAGCCCTGCAGAGGTGGGAGGCGAGGTGCTGCTCAGCGTGGGGAGATCTGATTTTCAGTGTTGGGGGTAACGTGGGAGTGGGGAAGGGGGAAGCCTCGTTTTCTTAGCAGGATAGGTGGAGGGGGGCACTCTGGGCCCTGTGACATGGGGTGATGGTGGGGGTGGGGGGTGACGGCTGCTCTCAAGGCAGCATGTGCCCCGTTCCAGGAAGCTGATGGGGTGGAGTTGGGTAGTTCAGGGCCAGGCTGGGGGTAGAGTGGGGCAGACATGGGGGATGGGAAGCTGCTTGTTTCTAGGTGCAGGCACTGCACCAGGGGCGTGGGTGAAGGGAAGGCGGGATGACCCCATTCCTCCCTGAAAGGGTGCTGACCGCCCCTGCCTACTGTGGCTGCCCTGAAGGTCCTGTGAGGTCTGGTAGGGGGAGGTGCCTCTGTAAATGGGAAGGATCTTGCTAACCAAGGACGGGGAGAGGCCCCAGCATTCCTGAGGGGGAAAATCTCAGTCTTGCAGACATGGCCAGAGGGATCCTTGGCCATCTCGCTCACCGCCTCTCCTTATGGACGAGGAGACTGAGTTACAGAGGGGGGAAGTGACTTTTCAAGGTCCTACGGTGAGGACATGTAGAGCCAAGCTTAGAATCCAGGCTCCTGGATTCCAGGCAAGCCCAGAGGCCTGATCTGCTGTGAGGACACACCTTCTTGTCTGAGCACGCTTCCAGAGAAGGCACAAGCCGATCTGCGGGTGAGGGGGGCTGGGAGGGGGTGTAAT
Organism: Myotis daubentonii; assembly: GCF_963259705.1. Classification (NCBI taxonomy): domain Eukaryota; kingdom Metazoa; phylum Chordata; class Mammalia; order Chiroptera; family Vespertilionidae; genus Myotis; species Myotis daubentonii. Next base: position 52,452,289 of record NC_081841.1, read on the forward strand.
CGGAATGGGATTTCCACCAGCCCTTTCCCTGGGGACCTGAGATACTGGGATGGGGCCAAGGGCACCACAGTCCTGGTTACCGTGTTTACCTGAGGGAGCTGGCGTGCAACCTGGCCCCTGGTCAGGGATCCTGTGATTCCCCTTTTTCTTCCCTGGGACAGAGAACAGAGGGCCATCTCTGAGCAGCAGCCCCCCTCAGGCCTTGGGAGATGTCAGATGAAGCAGGAGCTGGCTCGGTATCTCCCCCAGCCCCCCGCCCCAAGCACGGTTGCCTCCTGGGGAGTTGGTGTTCAGGGTGCAGAGAGATGGCTGGGCTGGGGAGGGTGGGATGTCCAGTTCGTGCCTGGGTGGCAAAGGGAAAGCCCTGGGAAGCAGGGCCTCCGTTTCCAGGGCTGCCCTGGTTGTGCACCTGGCCTCACGCTGGCAGCAGGCTCTGTGCCCCCAGCTTCAGGCTGGGGACAGGAAGAGGCATTCCTGTAAGTGGGAGAGGCAGGTGCCCCTGGTCAGCCGGAGATCACGACTTGGGCAGCAGGTGAGTGAAGAGGACAGCAGTGGGCCAGGGATCTCTCCTGTCACTCGGCCCCACCTCTACCCTCAGCTCAAACCTGGCATCCTGAGCTCCCAGCCTTCCCGCTGGGTACACAGCAGCCCCCATGACAGGATTTCCTGTGTTCGCCTCGTCGTCTGGGTGATTGGGTGAAACTCTCATGTCAGATATACGGCCAAGGCCACCCCGAGGGGCTGCCAGCTGGGGCCCCGTGAGTGCGAGAGCTGCTGGTCTTGTGACGTGGACACCTGTCTGCCAGGCCTGGGCACGGGCCCAGGGTCACGCTCACACCGGGGCTCCCGTCAGTTGACTATTTTGGGCTCTTGCTGACCTGGGCCAAAGTCAGGCTCCAGCCAAGAGGGCCCTGAGGCAGCTCCCGTGTCCCCAGAGGCCGCTCTGGTTTCTGCTATATAAACAGAGGAGGACATGCTGGCTTGGAGACAGCTCCACGTCCTGAGCCTGCTCAGCTGGTGCACAGCCTCCCCTGGGCAGGACGAGCTGACTGGGCAGTCGCGTCTCTTCCCTCAGGGCTCCCTGAGGCCGCCGGGAAGGGCCCCCAGCCGGGCCTGGGATTGTCCTCCCTCCGTGCAGCTGCCCACGATGAGTCAAAGCAGATTGTGAGGAGGAAACTGGTGAGTCTGAGGAATGGGGAAACTGAGGCACAAGAGCTGGGCTGTTTGGATCTTTTTCCATTGAGACTGTCTGCTTTGTGGTTCCTTTAGCCTCGAGAGGAGTCGGGGAGGAGGAGGGAGCAAGGGTGGCCTATGTCCCGAGGAATGAGAGTAAGGCAGCGGTTCTCAACCTGTGGGTCGCGACCCCTTTGGCGGTCGAACGACCCTTTCCCAGGGGTCGCCTAAGACCATCCTGCATATCAGATATTTACATGACGATCCATAACAGTAGCAACATTACAGTTATGAAGTAGCAACGAGAATAATTTTATGGTTGGGTCACAACATGAGGAATGTATTTAAAGGGCCAGAAGGTGGAGAACCCCTGGAGTAAGGGCTTGGCTGCAGTTGGATGATGGGAGTTGGACCTGGGGACACTCGGTGGTTGAGAACCGGGAGACACGATGCCATCTTTCTCCTTCCTCGGAGCTCTCCAACAGGGTCCCAGCCTCCTCTCTGTCGCCCAGGTCTGGACAAGGCACTGGTGTGCTCAGGTCGGGAGGGGCACTGGAGTGAGCCGGGCGTCCACCCGGGTACTTCAGCATTGGTTCTTGAGTAGGGTCCCTGGACCCCCACCTGCTGGGACTGGGAGCCAAACCCCTGGGCTTGGCTTCCCCGAGCTCCCCACGCCTGCCCCACTCTCCTCGCCCGGCTTCCCAGCTGGTTTGGGTGCCTGAGAAGCAGAGCTGGAGTGAGGTCTGGCAGGTCCGCCAGCCAGCTTGCCACAAACATGCTCCCAGGCCCGCGGCCAGCGGCTTCGGCCCGGCCTGGAATCAGTGGCAGCTCCTTACGTGGGAGGCTCTTGTGCTCTCATTCTCAGTGCTTAAAAAAAACAAAACCTTTTCCCTTTCTGAACGTGAGTCTCTAAACGAATCCAGAGCCTGTGACTAAAAATACTTTAACAATAGGAAAATGCATCAGTCTTTCCGGCTGGGGCTCATTATCAGAGGGTTTTTTATTTTGGAATTTGAAATTTTGCCCAAGGTGGCTGGGTGGGGACCCTGGGCAGGGGCAGGAGAATTCGGCGGGTGTTGATGTTCTGCAGGCTGGTGGGAGACCCTCCAAGGAAGGAGGAGGGGATGCTGGCCAGGAGCTGAGCTGAGCAGATGGAGGGGCATAGAAGGGGTTTGAGGAGGGTGCAAAGGAGCTGTGGGCTGTCCTTTCCCAAAGGAACTCCGTGATCCTGTCTGCGTTTCCCAGCTCTGGCTGTTCTTACTGAAGTCTAATCTTATTCCTCTGTGCTGTATGTTAATTCCGTCTGGCCTGAGAGGGAAGTGGGGTTGAGAAATCACTGGACTGAAAATGACCTCTATGGAGAGAGGCCTGCCCTCCTTAATTAGCTAGCTTTCTTTAGCATATTGAGCACTTGCTGCATACAGAGTCTGGAATTTTCTGGTGCTGGGTGGAGCCACGTCTCTGGGCACACTCTCATTTCCTTTCACTCAAGCCCTGTTTTTCTCTGGTTCTTAAAGAAGGGGTGCTGGCTCCCCAGTTAGCTGAGGACCCTGGTGTCTGTCTCCTTTTCCTGTGACCCAGGATCCTGCTGCAGGTCCCCAGAGTCCCCGTTCCCAGATGGTGCTCCACTTCACTGTTGAGCCTCCCCCCAGCCCACCCCCACCCCCCGCGCCCAGTTAGCGGAGTGAATTCTCACAGCCCTGGGACTGTGATGCTGTCGGCATTGGACAGATGAGGAAACAGTCTCGGAGAGGGCAAGGGTCTGGTCGCACACCAGGTTTGCTGGCTCCTCTGCCTTTTGCCCCAGCCAGGGGCTGGGGTGAGAGGTGGGGGGCAGCGGCTAACCTGCCCACGCCCTTGGGAGCCTGTTTTCAGGGAGATAACATATGTCCGTGGGAAGCCCCCTGGGACAGTAGGCAGTGTGTCCCCACCCCCAGCACAAATCCCCCTGCCCACTGTCAGGGCAGGAAGAGGAAGTGGCCAGGTCAGGGCAGGCATAGGTCCTGGGGCTGAGGCGGGGAAGGTCCCCTGGCCACTTCTCAGAGAGAGGAGGCAAAGCTCGCTCCCTCTGCCCACCCTGGGGTGGGTGTGGAGGCCTGTGGGTGGGGATGGTTTTGGTGAAAGTGGGGCAAGTTCCTGCCCTCTGCACAGCAGCGGCGGGGCAGCCTGAGGTCAGGGGCCAGCGTGGGAAAGGGGCTGTGCAGTTCCACTTCCTCCATCCTCTATTCACTCAACTCCACACCCTCCCTCTGGGCTGGGAACATTGGCTACCCATTTGGGACGGCCCTGGGCTACTACTATTGAGGATGCATGAGGGGTCTCCCTGCGAAATTGGGGGAGACAGGGCCTTGCGCTCATGTCCACACATTGGAGGGGGCGGGGTGTGGCTGAACACATGGTAAGTCCCCCTAAGATGTGACTAGGAGGGGCAAGGGCCTAGTGAGTTGTTCAGAAAACATACAGAGTGTGCGAGGACCCCTCTGTAATGTCAGATCTCATGGGCTCTCCCAGCTGTAGTTGTGTTCTGAGTAAGTAGCATTAGAACAAGTACATAATGAGAAACAGCGCTGTTTCTCGGTCATTTCAGAAACACACACTTGAATGAGTAAATTCCAGCGGCATCTGTACCATTTACATATAGATATTGCTTTCGTTGAGGCGTGACTGGGTTTTAGTTACACTTTTATTTTTGAAAGTATAATATATAGACCACAAAGCATGCAAATGGTAGGTGTAATATTTTAAGAGTGTAGTTTCGTGACTTTTCCAGAGTGGGTGGCCATGTCCAGATTGTGAATCAGAAGGTTTCCAGTCCCTCCAAAGACCCCCTCCTGGCACCACTATTTTCGATTTACAGATGCTTGTGTGTACCTGGTTCTGTGGTGCCCTTATAAGAAACAAGGGGGCACTGGGTCCAGCACAAAACTGAGAGTTAGGGGACCTGAGTTTGAGTCCTACTCCCAAGCCTCCATCTCTTCATTTATAAAATGGGGGTCAGAATTCTCCTGGAAGGCTGAGGAGAGGGTTCGTGGAAAAAGCCATGCAAAGTGCCCTGGGTTGACCCTTGATCAGTATTCCCCATGTCCCCAACCCCCAGTGAGGAGGTGCTTATTATTAAGTGAGGCTGACCCAGGGGGTGGCACATGAGCTGTCTTAGGGGATCGGCAGGGTTAGAATAGAAGGAAGAGGAGCCATGTGCCCAGGTGGTGGTGGGAAGGTTTAACCCAAGGTCCTTATATGGGAGAGTTATGAGGGCAGATTGGTGGGCTGGGCCTGCAGCGGGAGCCTGATAGGGTTGGCTGTCTTATCTCCAATATGACATCTTCCATCCCTGCCCTTCCTGTGTTATCGTGGCCCTTTCTTACCTTCTGGTTCTTCCCTCTAGTTTTGGATACATCTCTCATCATTACCTGCTTCATCATTACCTGTCCCCCCCCCCACCCCCCACCAGAGCTGTTTCGCTCTTGAAGGCCAGACGTCTTGAAAGGGGGAGGGTCCCTTAGGAGTCTCTGGGCAGCCTGGGACCAGCTTATGGTCTAGGTCTCCCAGAGTCTGCATCAAATATGCCTTTCCCCACAGTCCTACTTCAGCCAGATGCCACTCCCTCCAGAGCCCCAGTCCACCTCCTCTGGAGGCCATCTGGCCAGCAGGGATGAGCCCAGGGGTGCCCAATGCGTGGCCCTGGCAGTGTTCCCACAGAGGGACTCTACTTTTGTCTTCTATTTTCAGAGTGTAAGGTGTTTAGACCTCCCAGCACCCCTCCCCTCCTACGAGCATGTCCAGGTGGCAGCGGCAGCTGCCTCCTCTCCCCTCTGCCTTTGGAGCAGCAATACTGCAGCCTCCAGACCTGCCGCAGCCAGGGAAGGTGGGGCCTGGGCTGCGGACACAGATCTGGAGGCTAGGGCTGAGATGTGGAGATTCAGGCCAGGGCCCTGGACAGCTCCTCAACACACGAGTTCCCTGGGGCTCCTGGGTGGGCCTCCCCACGGGAGAGCAGGGAAATGGAAAGCGGTCGGGAGGAAAGGCAGGTGCTAGGGCTCAAGGCTGGCCCAGTTCTCAAAGAGCTGCTAAGGCTGGGCTTGAGCTCACGCAGCTAATACACCTGTTTGGCTGATGGGGGTGGAGGGAAGAACGCTGATCTGGCGAATCATCTTTTGCTGACATGTTAAAATTATTTTTATTTTTTGAGGAAGGCCCTGTTGGTTGGAAGGAAGCGTCCCAGGGCGGGCTGGGGGACTGGGCGGCAAGCCCAGTTTCATCAGCCCGGACTGGCTGCGTGGGCCTGAGCAGGGTGCAGATCCTCTGGGAGCCCTTGGGTCCTAATCTGCAAAATGGGAGCATATGAATGATGTTAGTGGTCAAGCCTTTTTCTTTTTTTAAAGCTGAATCCTTTTTTGTTTTTTCCTCCTAAGCAAAATCTTATGCAAAGGCCCAAGACAAAGAAAAATTTTGGCTTAAGTGGTGTGGAGATCCTGGCTGGTCCCATTGGCATTACCCTGCCCATGCTTCACCTTTACCCAGGTGGCCTTGAGGGGTCTCTGGAAGCTGGTTTGGGAGAAGCCAGAGCTCTCTGAAGGCTGGTCCGCCTGGAGATTGTATGCTGTAATAGGGGCGTTTTGGCAGGTCCTGACCACATCACCGAATGAGATTGGTGTTACGTGAAGACTGCTCCACCCGGGGGGACAGTGGGGTTTGGGAAGTGGAGACAAGCTGGTCAAGGGGTGGTTTTAGTTTTCTTAAGGAGTGCGGGTAAGGAAAAGCGGAGGTCACTGGCCTCACTCGGCTGGGCTGCTGCTGCTTCCTTCAGGGACCACTGAGGCATGGCTGTGGCTGGCAGTAGGAACTGGGGATCCAAGAGATGTTCCAAAATAGGATTTCAGGAAAAAATGAAAAGTTGCATGTAGGGCATCAGGAGCAGAGATGGGGTGACGGCTGGTATACAGATGACAAGCACTGCTTGGAACAGATGAAGTTTGAGGTGCTGGCTGGACCTTTGAGTGGACAGAAGTGGGGGCTGGAAACAAGGGTGTGGGGAACCTGAGATGAAGGGGAGGATGGATGTGAGGAGCAGAAAGTGCCTCAAGGGTAGAGGGGGTTTATGTAGGGGGCCCAGATGAGGTGAGAGTGGGGTACAGGGGTGCAGGCTCAGTGGAAGCAGAAACTTCATGTTGACTTGCAGGGGAGAAGGGGACTGGGTGGGGCCCCAGTGTGTGTGTGTGTGTGTGTGTGTGTGTGTTCTCCTTATGAATATTAGCCCTTCCTTCCACTCTTTCCTAGCAGGTAAGGGCTCCCCAGGTGAGGAGCAGAATGGGGGTGGAGGGGTGATAGCCAGACCGGGGAAGGTTCCAGGTGGCTGCAGCCTGGTCTGTGCCCTGATATAGCCCTGATACAGGGCGGGTCAGAGCTTTCCACAGGTGTTGGAGGTGAGGTGGGAGTGTGGGTAATCCCTTATTCGAGACAGGGGACCGCGAGAAAAGATCCCCTAGATATGCAGTCAGTGGGGATCACCCCCGTGGGCCACCACCTTTCTGTGTGACCTTGAACAAGTGCCATATTTCTGAGTTTATTTATAAAATGGGGAAGAGTCTGCACAAATTCGAAAAAATTTCTCAGGCCCAACCCAATTCTGAAATTCGGTAATTTCCCACCAGAGTTCACTCAGCCTGGAAGGGACTGTGGAGGGGACTGGTGAGAAATGAAGTTCAGCGGGCGGGGTAGAGCCCATTGGTCCATCTTCCGCCTGGCAAAACCCCTGCCCTCCGGAAGGTATTTTGCATAGGAAATTGGGGGGAGGGAATACGGCTCTTACTGATCGTTGGGGCCACCTCTCAGCCCCAGACCCCGCTGGGGAGACCGGGCAAGTGCAGGGGGCTGCGGTGGGGGCGCGGGTGCTTCAGGTGTGTGCCTGGGTTGCCCGTCCCAACCCCAGGCCTCCAGGAAGGACCTGGGAGGGTGCCAGGCGGAGCAGCGGGCCCAGGGAGCGGGCCCAGGGAGCCGGAGGGAGCGGGAGCAGCTGGAGGGTGAGGAGTTCCTCGTCGGGGAAGCCCTGCGGCCGCGGCTCCAGAGCGCCCTCTCCTTGGGTTCTGGCCCTCCAGCCGGTTATTTCGGACCTGGGGACCCCGGGCCGGGCCCTGGGTGTCGCGGGGGAGCCTCGGGAGTCCACGGGTTGCTATTTTTAGCCGGCGCGGCGGGCGCGAGGGGACTATTTATAGATCAAACAGTCCGCGCTCCCTGCGTCAATGGAACCCCGCGTGCGTCACCCGCGCAGACATTCCAGGCCCCCCTCTCGCTCCGCCCCCTCGGGCTCCCCGGCCCGCGCCGCCTCCCGCCGGAACCGCACCGCCCCCCGCGCCCTTGTATGGCCAGGGCTAGCCGGCCGTGCGTCAGAGGCGCCCCCGCCCCTCCCCGTGCGTCACGGAGCGCTTAAGAGGAGGGTCGGCTCCGCCGGGGAGCCCCAGCGGTGGCGGCTGCGAAAGTTAGGGGAGTGTGCAGGACGGCAGGAGCGCACTCGGCGTCAGACATCGACTCGGGGTGCTGGTCCCGGGCTGGGGAAGCAGGAGCCGGCCGGGTAGGTACCCCCGCGGGGAGCGTGCAGCTCATCTGAGCTCTCTGTCTTGGTTTTTCGGGGTGTTGCATGAAGGAGATGGGTGTACGCGCGGGTAGAAAGGATGTTGTGGGCAGGGTCATCATGCCGGAGGACGGGTGTAGGGTGCAGCTCTGGAATTGTCGGGAGCAGTTGGAACGGAGCATGGACCCAGCTTGGACTGGAGCCTGCTTGGTGCGGGGGTAATGTCTGTGCAAGGTGGAAGCCTCAGGGGGTTAGGGTTGGCGCCAGGAGTCGGGACTTGTCCAGTAGGAAGCTGTCCGTAGCTCAGTCCCCCAGGGTGCTCCCCTGGGCACACAGCGCCCTGGATGAGGTGCTGACGGGGTTCCCAGTACAGTGGGGGAAAGGTACCGAGAGCTTCAGCTGCCGGGATCCGCTGGATTTCCAAAAGGGTCTCCTTCCCCCCAGCATGTCAGCCCCCTCCCCATGCTCCTAGTAGTTTTCTTAACACTTAAGAGGCTGCGGCTGAGCTTGCAGGATACAGCCTGGAGTTTCTGCCCGAACTATGTTAGCAGACTCTGGGTTGCCCGAGGAAATGGCCAGCATCGGTGGCTGAACAGGGGCGGGGGCGCGTTGCATCATGGAATAAGAGTCTTCTTGGGGCAGGAGCAGGGTCTCTGGAAGAACAAGGAAACTTGTTTTAGCTGTAGCTTGGATCCTGTGTGTGTGTGTGTGTGTGTGTGTGTGTGTGTGTGTGAGAGAGAGAGAGAGAGAGAGAGAGAGAGAGAGAGAGAGAGAGAGAGAGAAAAACCCTGGTCCTTGGGGATTCTGGATGTCAGTTACTAATGTTGGAGTCTCTGGTGTGGTACCATCTGGAGGATACCCCGCTCCTTCTACCCCCGGAGTCACTGTTGGATCAGACAGGTAGGGTGCAGCCTGAGGCGGGTTCAGCATAACAGGTGCAAGCCACATTGTTGCCAGGACCTGCCTGAAGCCGGATTCACCCCCTCCCTCCTTCAACCCCGCCCCTTCCTCCTCCCTGTGGGACTTTGCTGTCGTCTCCACCCCCATGTGGGTCCGTATCTTGTGCCATTAAGTACCTGCATGGGGGTGTGGGTATAGGTTGGTGGGGGTTGATCCGGATGTGGGACGTCCAAGTGGAGAAACAGGATTTGAATAAAGCTGGAACGCCCAGCCCTTCGTGGCTGCTGCCTCTCCTCCACCCCAAACCCATCCCTGCCCGCGCTTTCCTAGCGCAGGCAGACGTGGCCACCTTATCTCTCACAGGTGCTGTGTGCTGTGGACAGGTGCTGCTGGGTGGGTGGGGCCAGAGCTTCCTGGGGCTCTGTTGTCTGGGTTGCTTGGGGGAGTGTTAGGTCAGGGTGTTGCTACCCTCTCTAGGGCCATGGAGGTGGGAGAAAGGCTAGAGCCTGAGGACTCTTTGGGTTCTTTGCCCCTTCCTGCTGCCCCCCTAGATTATGGTGCTCTGTTCCAGCTCGCTTTCTTACCCAGCGTCCCTCCCTGGCTGGTGAGGCCAGAGCTGTGCAGACCCCAGGCATGGAGGGATGGGAAACTTCTCTGTTAGTTTATGACCGGTCTGGGAGCTTACAAATCCCCCTGAGTGATGCTTCTCTGCTCCTCAGGATTGGGGCGGGGGTGTGACCCCATTGTCTGAGCTCCTGAAGTTTTCAGAGCACAGACACCCTTTCATGGAGGGACCCAGGCAGGGCAGCATGTCTTCTCCCAGCAAGCCCCTCTCCCTGCATAGCCACTGCCTGTCTCCTGGTGGACTCGGAGAGCTCTCTTATAAAAAGTACAGAGAAAAATGCTTGGGGGCAGCAGAGAAATTCCTCTTAGGGACTGTCCATTCTCCTGGTCGTCCAAGGGGCTGTTCTCTGCTCCCTCCTGCCTCCCCCCGCTCCCCCCCCCCCCCCCCCCCCGCCTCTCTTCAGCATATGGCCTTTAAAGGTCTGGAGCCAGGTTACCCAATCCCCTGGGGAGCTGGGGACGGGGTGAGGAGTCCTGGGCTCTCTTCCTCTTTGCCTCTGAGAGCATCCCAGGCAAGTGCAGAGTGGGTCCCCATCCCCAGATGGCAGGACCGGTGTGCGTGTGGGATCTGCAGCCTTTGCTCAGTATGCAGTGTGGGGGCAGGGATACGAGACAGGTTCATTGGTGCTTAGGCCTCTTTCTGAGGCAGTGGGGCCTTCACTCCCAGCTCCTCTTCCGTTTGCAGGATGTCCTTCCCAGGTACGCGGGTGGGGGGCGGGGGGAGTTTTGCAGAGGCTAGGTGGTGCCTGGGAATGTTCCCAGAAGTGCCAGATTGGAGAAACAGCATATCTGTTCCTGGGGACTGGGCAAGGCCGAGCCTGGCTGCTTCTCCCACCCACCCTTCTCCCAGCCCCCACCCATGCCTTACCCGGCGAGGGAGGGCAGGGCAGGGCAGGGCACTGGAGGAACACAGCTTCCCCCTGTTCTGACAGAGAAATTCTGGCTGGATGCCTCCCCCAGGGCTCCCAGGCTGACTGGGTGTGGCAGGCCTTCCGACCGAGACCACTCTCGCTGGGCCTTTGCTCAGGGGCTTTTTGTGACAAGGAGGTGGAGATGGTGCTGTGGCCGGGGGCCAGGATTCCTGGGTTCTAGGCTCGACTGTGGCTCTAACACCTCAGGGTCTCATGTCTATCTTTTTTTTTTTTTTTAAATATACTTTATTGATTTCCTACAGAGAGGAAGGGAGAGGGATAGAGAGTTAGAAACATCAATGAGAGAGGAACATCGATCAGCTACCTCCTGCACACCTCCAACTGGGGATGTGCCCGCAACCAAGGTACATGCCCTTGACCGGAATCGAACCTGGGACCTTTCAGTCCGCAGGCCGGCGCTCTATCCATTGAGCCACACCAGTCAGGGCTCATGTCTATCTTTAGAGTCAGGCTTCTCTCACAGACTCCCCTCCTTGGTGTCTTCCCTCTCCAGAGATGCCCTGTATCCAAGCCCAATATGGGACACCAGCACCAAGCCCAGGACCCCGTGACCACCTGGCAAGTGACCCTTTGACCCCCGAGCTCAGCAAGCCCACCATGGACCTGGCCAGCCCCGAGGCGGCTCCCACTGCGCCCACGGCCCTGCCCAGCTTCAGCACCTTCATGGACGGCTACACGGGGGAGTTTGACACGTTCTTCTACCAGCTGCCGGGAACAGCCCAGCCACCCTCCTCAGCCTCCTCCTCGGCCTCCTCCACATCCTCGTCCTCAGCCACCTCCCCTGCCTCTGCCTCCTTCAAGTTCGAGGACTTCCAGGTGTACGGCTGCTACCCCGGCACCCTGAGCGGCCCGCTGGATGAGACCCTGTCCTCCAGCGGCTCTGACTACTACGGCAGTCCCTGCTCAGCCCCGTCACCACCCACGCCCGGCCTCCAGCCACCCCAGCTCTCTCCTTGGGACGGCTCCTTTGGCCCCTTCTCACCCAACCAGACTTACGAAGGCCTGCGGGCATGGACAGAGCAGCTGCCCAAGGCTCCGGGGCCCCCCCAGCCGCCGGCCTTCTTTTCCTTCAGTCCCCCCACCGGCCCCGGCCCCAGCCTGGCCCAGAGCCCCCTGAAGCTGTTCCCCTCGCAGGCCACCCACCAGCTGGTGGAGGGAGAGAGCTATTCCATGCCCACGGCTTTCCCAGGCCTGGCGCCCACTTCTCCGCACCTGGAGGGCCCGGGGATGCTGAGTGCGCCCGTGACCTCGGCCAAGTCCCGGAGTGGGGCCCCGGCCGGAAGCGAGGGCCGCTGCGCCGTGTGTGGGGACAATGCTTCGTGCCAGCATTACGGGGTCCGCACCTGTGAGGGCTGCAAGGGCTTCTTCAAGGTACTGGGCTGCCCGGGGTGTGGCTTTTCATGAGGAGTGGGGACAGGCTGGTCTCTCACCCCAGTGGGTCTGTGGGTTCTCCCAACTAGTCCTGCTTTTCAGGAAAGGTCCCCAGGAAATGGCAGGGGGCTGGGACCTTTCGTGTCTTGGGGCGCACACTGCCGGTGGGACTGCAGTGTGATGGAGAGAGGGGTGAGATACGGGCAGAGGGTGTGGGCTGCAGGGGCACCCAAGAGGGTATGTGCTCATGGCCAGCCTCTGGTTTTCCTCTGCCCATCCCCCACGAACCCAGGCCCTGGTGGGAAGGGGGCCCCAGGCGCTCGTGTTCCTGGCAGGAGATGAAAGGATCTGGGAAGAGGGCTTGGTGCTTGAGGGCTGGGGGTGGACTTGGGAACAGGCTGTGTGTTTGTCCCAGCACTGGGTGCCTGCTTAGCTTCCCGTCACCACCCCCCTCCGCCCCTCCGCGGCCCTCTCTTGTCTGCCTCAAGGAAGGGACAGGCGGATGCAGGCACATAAGACGTGCAGGTGTCTGGGCTGCCAGGGAGCCCCTCGCCTCTAGCCTGGGGTCCCTGGGGTCTTCCTCCTGATGTAGAAGCCTCCCCCAGTGTCCCCAAGACTTTCTTTCTCCCCCCACCCTTCCACCTCTCCCTCCCCTGCCACCCAAATGTTAGAAAAATAGCTGTGAACAGAGAGGGCTTTTGTCTAGGATGGCAGCAGGATCTGGACAGTCCCCTCCCCTGGCTCCCCCTCCCCACACGCTCTGACAGCCTGTTCCGTGTTGTGCCCCCTCCAGCGCACAGTGCAGAAAAATGCCAAGTACATCTGCCTGGCTAACAAGGACTGCCCTGTGGACAAGAGGCGGCGAAACCGCTGCCAGTTCTGCCGCTTCCAGAAGTGCCTGGCTGTGGGCATGGTGAAGGAAGGTGGGTGGTGGGACGTGCCAAGGGACAGAGGTGGGCCTGATGGGTGTGGCAGGCAGAGGCCCCGGCATTCGTCCTGGTGGGCCGCGGGGGAGGGCGCGCCTGGACCGTATTTCTACCCCACCTCTGGTCCACCTGCCTTGCTTATGGGGCGGTCCCTGCTGCGTCCCCTGGTCTCAGGGGCTCTGGGGCCTTGGTCTTCCCAGCATTGTACACGTCTTGGGCCGAGAGGCCCTCCGGGGGTCTCTTCCTCCCTTCCTCACCCCTGCCATTTCTTTGCAGTTGTCCGGACAGACAGCCTGAAGGGGCGGCGGGGGCGGCTCCCTTCAAAGCCCAGGCAGCCCCCAGATGCCTCCCCTGCCAATCTCCTCACTTCCCTGGTCCGGGCGCACCTGGACTCAGGGCCCAGCACAGCCAAGCTGGACTACTCCAAGGTGAGCCCCCAGCCCACATCCAGTGCCTGCGTGCAGATGACAAAAGGCCCCTCTTCCGTTGTTGGACAAATTGAAAAAAGAGCAGCCCCTGTGGCTGACCAGATGGAAAAATGTACCCCCTTGGGTGGGTGGCTCCCCCAGCAGCCTCTGCCCTGGGTGACTGTGTCAGCATTGGGAGGCACGAGGCGGGCGGGATCTCAGTTCCTCTCTCACCGCCGAGATCTGGCCTCCGATGCATGAGGTGGCTGTACATGGTGGCCCTGGCCCAGGGCCCTATGTGGCGTGCTGACCCCTCGGGACCGCCCCCTAGTTCCAGGAGCTGGTGCTGCCCCACTTTGGGAAGGAAGATGCCAGGGACGTGCAGCAGTTCTACGACCTGCTCTCGGGGTCCCTGGAGGTCATCCGCAAGTGGGCCGAGAAGATCCCCGGCTTTGCGGAGCTGTGCACAGGCGACCAGGACCTGCTGCTGGAGTCGGCCTTCCTGGAGCTCTTCATCCTCCGCCTGGCCTACCGGTGAGCTGCCTGCCGTCTGCCCGGCCCCTGCCCGGCTGCCCTGCCCGGGAGCCCCCTGACCACCACCTGCGCCCCCGCCCTCCAGGTCGAAGCCAGGCGAGGGGAAGCTGGTCTTCTGCTCCGGCCTCGTGCTGCACCGGCTGCAGTGCGCCCGGGGCTTCGGCGACTGGATCGACAGCATCCTCGCCTTCTCTCGGTCCCTGCACAGCTTGGCTGTCGACGTCCCCGCCTTCGCGTGCCTCTCCGCGCTTGTCCTCATCACAGGTGAGAGGCCCGTCCTGGCGGCTGGGGAGGGCCAGAGGGCCCGGGGTGGACTGGCATCTGACACTTCCCAGGCTGCCACACTGTGGAGCGGGGGTGGGATGCCCAGAGGGGCAAGCACCTGCGGGCAGGAGAGCAGCACCGCGGGGCGGGAGAGCAGCACCTGCGGGGCGGGAGAGCAGCACCTGCGGGTGGGAGAGCAGCACTGCGGGTGGGAGAGCAGCACTGCGGGTGGGAGGCAGAGCTGGGGCTGGGGCCCAGCTGCGTGTGACTGCGAAGCCCAGGCCAGTCTGTGAAGGATCCCAAGCGACCCAAGATCCAGACTGTGTAGGTGTTGTACGTGGCCTAGGGTTGTGATTTATTTTTAAAGTCTGAACTGAATTATGTTGCATAACTGCCCAAATGATAAATTTTCACAAACTAAGCACGCCCATGGGACCAGCATGACCAGTCCCCCAAAAGCCCTCCTTGTGCCCCCCGAGCCCCAAGGGTAACTCCATCCTGACCTCTGACAGTTCAGGCTCCCTGGGCCTCTTGGGTGGTTTATGTAAATATAATTATACAGGATGGGCTCTGGGTTTTAAATGCGGAGGTTTTCCGATCTCACTGTTTTATTACTTACTATTTTTTTATTTTTGTTAATCCTCACCCAAGGACATTTTTTCCATTGATTTTTAGAGAGAGTAAAAGGGAGGGAGGGGGAGAGAGAGAAACATCCATGTGAGAGGGACACATCCATTGGTTGTCTCCCACATGTTCCCCGACTGGGGCTGGGGATCCAACCTGCAGCCCAGGTGCATGTCCTTGACCAGGAATTGAACCCGTGACCCTTCAGTGAGCGGGCCAACACTGAACCACTGAGCAACACCAGCCAAGGTTATGCTTTACTTTTTAAAGCACCAGAATCTGCCCCCATCCCATTTGCACTTAAATTTCACAGGGGACCCAGCAGAATCTGAGGCCCCCTGTGGGTTTGAGGCCAGCTTTCGCTGGAGGTGGCTTCTAGGGCACCACTGCGCAGCTCCAGGGCTTGGAACCGGTTTGGGAAAAAACACTGGCCTAGTCAGAAAACTTGGCTAGGATTTCCTTTTGTGTGTGTGACCTTGGGCAAGTCATTTAGCCTCTCTGGGCCTCAGTTTCTCCCCCGGGACGAGGAGGATAAGGTGTTCCCGCCTTCCTAGTCTTCTGATGAGGCTCAGAGTGGCTTCGTGTGTGTGGACATGCTCTTGCAAAGTGCTGGAGGAGTATGAGGGACGGTTAGTGGCAGCGGTTTTGGAGGCCTGGGGGAGGCCAGGCCTTGGAGGGGTGCAGTCCAGGGGGGTTCACCCTGTACCCTCCTCACAGACCGGCACGGGCTGCGGGAGCCTCGGCGGGTGGAGGAGCTGCAGAACCGCATCGCCAGCTGCCTGAAGGAGCACGTCTCGGCTGTGGCGGGCGAGCCCCAGCCGGCCAGCTGCCTGTCCCGCCTGCTGGGCAAGCTGCCCGAGCTGCGGACCCTGTGCACCCAAGGCCTGCAGCGCATCTTCTACCTCAAGCTGGAGGACTTGGTGCCCCCTCCGCCCATCGTCGACAAGATCTTTATGGAGACGCTGCCCTTCTGACCCCAGCCTCGGGACATGTGTGCACCGTGTGCGCACGCCCCCACGCCACCCCACGTGCCTTGAGCCCATGGACCTTGGATTCCCCCGGAGCACCGCCCCCGCCGGGGCTGGAGCTGCAGACTGACTGGCCCCCTCACCTGCTCGGGGAGCTCACCCCCTGGAAGAGGGGGGTGCCTTCGTGGGGGAGACCCCTTCTATTTGTCTTACCCCCCATCCCAGCCCTGGCCTTCATGTTTTTGTAAGATAAACCATTTTTAACACACACCGCTGTGCTGTAAATAAGCCAAATGCTGCTGTAAATACAGGAAGGAAGAGGTTGAGGTTGGGGGGAGGGTGAGAGGGAGGGATGGGACCCACCAACCTGGGCAAGCCTTTCCCAGTCTCTTCCTGCTGACTCTCTCTTGCCACCTCCTTCCACATGTACATAAACTCACTCGAGGAGGAAGACAGGTGACAGATTCTGACATTTATATTTGTGTATTTTCCTGGATTTATAGTATGTGACTTTTCTGATTAATATATTTAATATATTGAATAAAAAATAGACAGGTAGCTGAAACTGGGGTCCTGTCTATCTCTGACACCCGCCCCCGCCCCCCCGCCCCCTCCATAATCACATAAGAGACAGGTGCC
Source organism: Myotis daubentonii (assembly GCF_963259705.1). Lineage (NCBI taxonomy): Eukaryota > Metazoa > Chordata > Mammalia > Chiroptera > Vespertilionidae > Myotis > Myotis daubentonii. The sequence continues at coordinate 52,468,219 of NC_081841.1, forward strand.
TGGATAAATCTCGGACATTACCAACCTGACTTAACAGGCCTCAGTTTACTCTTTTGTGAAAGGTGAATAATAATGGCATCTGCTTCCTAGGGTCGTTCTGCAGAAGCACTGAGACTGGAGTCTGACACTAGAAAGCCTCTGACAATCTGGGGCTGAGGCAGACTGGCAGGGAAATAACACCCGAGTCCTACCCTGGGGCAGTGGTCTCGCTTTGGCTTCCACATCTGTAACAAAGGGGCGGGGCCTACCTCGTGTTGCTGCTGGAATCCAGGAGTGTGGGTGTGGTGCTTAGCATGGGGCTGGGCACAGGGCAGCCCAGAATGATGGTGACGGCTGTTTTTAGTCTAAGTTTTTTTCCATCCTCTTCTTCAACATCCTTCCCCACATGCCTCACACCCCAGCATCAGGATCCAGGCTGCTGGCAGGCCTGGACTTCTTGGCAAGGAGAATGTTCTGAGGCCCCTACCTGTGCCCAAGTGTCCCGGTGTGGCGTTCCTTCTCCCAAGCTCATCGGTTGCTTAGTCAGCTGGTTAAAACGCAGATTTCCTAGCCCCGGCCGGTGGGTTCAGTGGTTAGAGCGTTGACCAGCGGCATTGAGGGGTCTCAGGTTCGATTCCTCAAGAGCATGTACCTGGGTTTCAGGTTCATGCCCTACCCCCAGTTGGGATGTGTCTCTCTCACATCAATGTTTCTCTTTCTCTCTCTCCCTCCCTCCCTTTCACTCTCTCTGAAAAGCAATGGAGAAGATATCCTCAGGTAAGGATTAACAAAAAATAAAACAAAAATGAAATGCAGGTTTCTAGACTACCTCACAGATTCCGGCTGGTAGCCCTGGCCGGTAGGTCACTTGGTTAGAGCATTGTTCTGGTACAGCAAAGTTGCAGATTGGTTCCAGTCAGGGCACATACAAGAATCGACCAATGAAAGCACAGAGAGTATGTGGCAGCCATTCTCATCACTAGGCGGCCTAGAGATCTACAGGGACCAGGATTCTCCATTGCCCCACCCCCACCCCAACCCCAACCCTGGCCCCTCCTCGAGCACCCAGGTGGTTCTCTCGCCTCCCCACTCAACAGACGGGGAAACTGGGCTGTCCTGGCTCCACATCTGTCTGCAGGATAGGGCAGATGTGGAGGAGAATGACACAAAGGCAGCGGGACTCCGTCCAGCCCCAGCTGGTGGGAGATTTCCCAGGGACCTCTGCCCTAATCAGAGCACTGCCGCCAGACTTACCTCCCCACTGAACAGACGGGGAAACTGAGGCTGGTGAGAAAGAGGGGCTTCTCAGAGAGCAGCATGGAGTTGAAGGCAGGGCTGCGAACAGAAGCAGATTTCCTGACACGCCCACGCCTGCCTGCCTGGCCAGGTGCTGATGCTGCGACAAAAGCTCACTCAGGGCTCTGGCAGGGGGTGGCAAGGACACATGCTTGGAAGCCCACACACTGCTGGCCGTCACCATGCACGGACCACAGGGCTCCCTGCCTCACCCACGTGCGGACCATTCAGGAGGCCTGGGGCTGGACTGTCTTCCCAGAACCCCAGTGAGCGCATGTGGTTGGGGCTCTCTGGGGACCTAGACTGGCTGGGGCACTGGGGAGGCCTTTGACTCTGTCCTATTCCTGAGCGAGCCAGTGGCCTGGGGAGGTGGAGTCTCGCCCAGCAGGTGGGTCCTGGGCCCAGGGAATCTGTGGGCTGTAGGAACAGGCATGCGGACCTGCCCTCGGGCCCTCGGGCTACACGGCACTGAGCGCAGTGAAGGGGTGGATACCGCAAGGCCGCTGCCTGGGGCCTCAGGATGGGGTCCATCTAAATTCATGTTTCTCAAAATAGTGGCCGCCAGGCCACCTGCATCACAAGCACTTGGGTGCTTGGTAAAAGTTCAGATTCAGGGCCGCACCCCTCACCAGTCCGAGCCTTTTTTTTTTTTTTAATTACAGAGTAAGGAGGGGGGGCGAAGAGAGAGAGAGAAACATTAATGTGTTGTTCCGCTTACAGTATATGTTCCACTGCCCACTAGGTTCTTCATATGTTTGTCATTTCAAGCCCTCACGATCACCTCTCAGGCGGGCATCGCAGCAGACCGGTACAGAACGCAGACTCCGGACCCAGACCGCGGGGTTTAGACCTTGGCCACAGCTCTTACTGGTTGTGGAATTTGGAGCGAGTGACTTCGCCTTTTCTGTGCCTCAGCACCCGCATCTGCCAATGAAGGAAGTCACTGCACCTGTTTCATCAACCTGCTATTACGATGACAAGAACGCATGCAGGCAAAGTGCTTCAAACAGTGCCCGGCACATAGCAAACGCCCGATAATAATAGCCATTGTTTTTACAAAAGAGGATTCATGTCTGAAAAAGGAAATGACTTTCCCAAGGTCACTTGGCTTGTAAGTGGCTGAGCTGGTGTCTAACTACCCAACCACGGGGCCTCCCTGCCCAGGGCCTCGGAAATAAGAGACGTTCCGGGGATGGTGGCTGCTTCTCAGAACTCTGGCTACTGGGGTCCGGGGCTCTGGGCTGATTTCTCTGACCCGCCCTGCCCCGCCCAAGGGCTGGCCTAGAGGGTGGCCCTTTCTTTCCACTGAGCAACTGGAAGAACTGGCCTGCAAGTCTTGCTAGGGGCTGGGAGGGCAAACAAGGGGGCATTGAGCCTGGTGGGGCCTCACAATGGCCGCTCTGTCCCGGCTGGCCGGGGGCTGGGCCCATTTCCGTCGGGGACAATAGTCAAAAGGCAGTGACGCTGGCAGGGCCTGGAACCCCAGGCGGGATTTTCCAAGGCCTCAAAGCCTGCTGTTTGTCCGCACACGGAGACCCAGGAAGCCTGCCTCCCTGCCTCCCCCCATCCCACCCACCCCGGGCCCTGTGCCCAGAGGCGCTGGCCCCCTCCCCAGACCTAAGGTGCCACTGTGACCAGGGAGGGGGGTGGCTTTGAGTCTAGGGTCTGAGTGGGCACTCTACACGCCAGGGATCTGTGCCTGGAATGGAGGACAGTGCCCGACACCTGGGCCCCCGCTACCAGCGCTTGGTGAGGGAGGGAGACGGTGGGGCTTGAGAAGCTTTGAAAGTCCTGGGCACCCCGACCTCAACACTGTACTTGAGCTGCACGGTGCCACGTGGTCGGCTGTGAGTGTTCGGCGTGCGTGGCGGTGGCAGCCAGCTCTGTGCTCGAGGGGAGCTGTGAGAGGGCCCGTCGGGGGCGGGCGGTCTTGGTGTGGTGAGCGGACAGTCAGCAGGTTGCTAGTGATGTCTGTTCCTGGTCACGAGGCAGCTGTGTGCTGAGGGCGGTGTTTGTTCTCCTCACTTGACGCTGGGCCTGGGGATTCCCGGAAAGTTTTAGGTTAAATCTGGACAAGCCCCAGGCCCCGCCAAGTCCCTGACTGAGCAGAGACCCCGGCCACTGGGCTTTCTCAGAAGGCGAGGCTGAAGGGTGAGACTGTCCATCCGCCTCCCAGCCCCACCGCTCACCCTGCAGCTGCTCACACCCACCTGGAGCAGCCAGGCCTGGCCCCACACCTCCGTCTCCAGCCCTGCTCCAGGCTCAGCTCCTGCAGGCTCGGCCTTGGCTGCTCACAGGGGGGCTGTTTGGGTAAGGCCCAGGCTGCTAATGGGACTTGGAAACCCCCAGCTCCCGGTGGTGAAGACAGGAAGTAACGCAGAGCTGAGGAAAAGCCCATCACGCCCACCCCAATGTCTCCTTCTCCACACGGCCAGGGACATTCGGAGGGCAGGAGGCACATCCCAGGGCCCCCCAGTGGGACTCAGAGCTGGCCTGAGGGTCCTGGGGCCCTGGAGCTCTGGCCTTGGCTTCTGCCTCCTGCCCCCGCTCCTCACCCCTGGGCCCAGGCTCCAAGCATCCTCTGCACAGCCCTGGCATCCTGCTGGGCCCTTCCCCTGCCCCTTGAGGTCTGACTCAGGAGCTGGCACTGCCCAGCCACTACCCAGGCATGGAACTGGGGGTGGCAGCTGGGCCAAGGAGCAGAGTGCTGGGTGGCTGTCCTGCTACTGCCGTGTTAGCAGGGAGCACGCCAGGCAGATGGGCTACTGAGTGCCACCGCCCTCCTCGTTGGACACATCAGAGAGATGGGCCCCCACCCGGATACCACGAGGGAAATACGGAGATGTCCCCAGCTCAAGAAACCAGGGGAGAGAGACTCTCTGACAAGGATGGGTGAAGGGCCTTTCCTTTTGCAAGGGCAGTCACGTTCCAGGGGTGGTGGCTACTGGGGTACAGGCCGTGTGGCCCAGAGAACAACAGATACACACACGCCTCCCAAAGGAACAGATGCACAGACTTTGCAGGACTTCTCACCCCTGTGGGACTAACACAAAAATAAAGCCTCACCCTCACCCCAACTCGGCCAGAGAAACAAACACACAGACCTTCCCAGCAAAGAGAGGCCCTTCCCCTTCCCCGTGGAAGGACGGACCCCACTCCCCCAGGAGAGCTGGCAGCGGACGCGCCACCCCCCAGCCCAGTCCAGGTCCAGAGGCTGCCCGATGGTGCCGGGGCTGGGAGGTGCCTCTTTCTCACGCTCTCTGTCACTCTCTCCTCCGCCCAGCCATTTCCGCTGCCTTGGAGGAGGCTTGGGCTGGGAGTGACAGCCCAGAAAGGGTGGGAGGTAGAGGCGCCCCGGCCCAGGATCCCGGGGGGCAGATGTCAGAAGGGGACAGCTGGTCCTCTCCACCCTCGCGGCCCGGCCCGACTAGAGGGGCAGCAGGCAGGGTGCTGGCTACCCAGCCAGGCTGGTCACCGTCAGGAGCCCCAGCCTGACGTCAGTCCCACTGATTGTTTTTGCTGAGGCTCGAGTCGTCCCTGTGACGCCACAGGGGTCAGCTCTGGAACGGCTGGGGGTGGCCCGCTGGACCAGCGTCAGGGACCAGCTCTCCCCGGGGACCTGCACTCGGATGGGTGGGGCCAACCGAGGCCACACGCTCCAAGCAAAGCCAGCTGCCTACTCCCAAGGTCTCCCATTGGCCTTTAAGTTCCCCCCACAGACCTTTGCTGCAGGCCTGGCTCACAGGGCCTTAGCACTTGCCCCTCCGCCTGCCGGGCCGTGGTTCTGGGCTGTGGCTGAGAAGTCCTTGCCTCTCCTGCCTCAGAACCCTCCGTTTCTATGCTCAGTCCTCAGTGAGGCCTCTCCCGCCAACTCTTTTCTTTCCTCTTTCCCAGGAAGCTTCCCCAGAATAATTCCCTGGAGCCCCACTTCTTTCTGGAATCAACTTCCAGGATGCCCTTCCCGCCGGCGCCACAGGCTGCTCTCCTGTGCTCTCTGCAGCTGTGCCGGCTTCTTCTGGTGCCCAGTCAGCTCCCAACTTGCTGGGAGCATGGCTTGGGACCCGTCTTCACTCTGAATGGGCCCCTGTCTATCCAGGCCACAGGCATCTCTGGAATGCCAGCAGTAGCCTCCATGCTGGCCCCATCTAGCCCTGCAAAACCTGCTGCCATTCTTTCATACCACTGTGCTCTCTTGCCAGGTGGATCTCCTGGTTCTTCTCCTCTGCAAGGCTCTGAGCTCCCAGAGGGCCAGGGTTGTGACTTGTCCACTTTGGTATGACATGGGTCTAGCATATGGACAAGTTATGTATGTGTTGCATGAATGAATGAATGAATGAATGAATGACTGCATCTTGATCATCAGGGTAGTGGCATAAGATGGGAGAATTCATTCCATGTAGTCTCTCTATTTTGACCAAGACCTTCCTTCCCTGTCAGGACCACCCTTGTGGGTGTAGGAACCAGGAACTGAGGTGCAATGAGAACCATCCAATAAGGATTCAGGGAGGTAAGAGGAGACAAGTCTTGGCTAGCACCTGGGCCTGAGATAAGAGAGATGAGAGGGTTCGGCTTCACCCTCAGGCAAGGAAGGAGTAGGAACAAGAATGGGTCAAAGAACTGGTGGGATGAGGAAAGAGTAGCTGTGTGGCCTTGGCGAGTGTTTCTCAGGGTTCTCCAGAGAAACAGAACCAAATAGGATCTATACATTTATTAGGAGGAATTGGCTCATGTGAGCATGGAGGCTGACAAGTCCTACGATCTGCAGTCAGCAAGCGGGAGACCCAGGAGAGCTGATGGTGTGGTTCCAGATGCCGGAGCCTCAAGGTCAGGAAGAGCAGATATTTCAGTTCAAGTCTGAAGCAGGAAAAACCCAACGGCCCAGCTTGGAAAGATGTTAGGTGGGAGGAGTTCCCCTCACGTGTGTGAGGGTCAGGCCTTCTGTTCTATCAGGATGGCTGCCTGAGGCCCACCCTCCTTAGGGAAGGCGGGCTGCCTTCCTCAGCCTTGGGGTTCAAATGTGAATCTCACCCAGAAACACCCTTACACACCCCTAGAGTAAAGTGTGACCAAGTATCGGGGCATTCTGGGGCACAGTCAAGTTGACACATAAAATTAGCCATTGAAGCAAGCCACTCACTACGTATCCCTAAGCCCCAGCTCATTCTGTGTAAATTGGGGGGAAATGATACTTCCCTTCCAAAGTGGTTGGAGAAATCCACACATCGTGCATGTGAAGTGCTGCTGTGGTGCCCAGTGAGGCTCCATGGCAAGTAGTAGGGTGATGATGATGTTGGGTCGTGGCCGCCCAGAGCCCGGAGGCAGACGGACTGGGTCGGAGGTAGAGAGAGGTCAGTCTCCCCCTCGTTCACTGCTGTATCTGGGAGTTAGCCCCTGGTTCCTCCCCTGGGTTCTCACCGGCCTTTGGCTCCTCACAGACACCCCGTCCTGGGTTAAGTCCAGGCTCCAGGAAAGGCCACTGGTCTGTAAGGCAGGCAGCTTCCCCTTCCCGGGCTTTGGGGGTATTCCGAGGCTGCCTGGAGGAGGTGTCTGCAACTGGGTCAGAGACAACCAGAGACCAAGGCTGCACAGGGCAGAACTAAGGGGAGGCAGGAAGGGGGCAGGGAATAGATGGGTGAGGAGGTCAGCCAGAAAGGGATTGAGTAGGGGGTTTGAAGGATGGGTGGGAGAGGGGAAGCCCGAGGGCAGGTAGGTGGCAGTGGTATGCTGGAGCTGGCTGGTACTGGTCCTCTAGAGCCGATTGTAACTCTATGATCAAACTGTACTCCTTTCCTTCTGAACTCCACATTCAGTGATGGCCTAGGTCAGTGGTTCTCAACCTTCCTAATGCCGCGGCCCTTTCATACAGTTCCTCATGCTGTGATGACCCCCAATTTCATTGTTACAAATTGAACATAATTAAGGCATAGTGATTAATCACAAAAACAATATGTAATTATGTATGTGTTTTCCGATGGCCTTAGGCGACCCCTGTGAAAGGGTCGTTTGATCCCCAAAGGGGTCGCGACCCACAGGTTGAGAACCGCTCGCCTAGAGCTTAAAATTGGCCATAGTAGAGAACTGGCAAATGCTACTAATCAAGGCATTTCTCCATCAGAGAGCAGGCGTTGGGGGTGGCATTTGAAGTGTGGTAGTGCACGGGAGGAACCGGAAATAGAACTTGTGTCGTGGTAAGAAGTCCTGCATGTGAACCCCAAGCCCAGCCATTTACCCAGTGACCTCGGGCAAGTTACTTGACCTCTCCCAGCATCAATTTGTCTCGTACGATTAAATTAGCATATATAAAACACTTAGAATCACACCCTTTCCATTCCATTCCACACATGTTATGTATTATTATTTTGGAGGAGAAAGTGTGTGTTAGGAAAATGATCATCGTAACCCCCAGGTTCTGTGGGCATTCCCAGAGCTGCGGAGAAACCCCTGTCTGCCCTGGACGGACCATCTACTTGGAGGACCAATGCTCCCAGGAAGTTACACAGCACTAAACATGCACTCATGTTCACATAACACTTCACAGCGCACAAAGGCTTTTCATATGAATTATCTCTTGTAAGCCGCACAACAGCTAGCTCCCTGTTTAAAGGAGCAAATCAGAAAGGATGAGTGACGTCAAGAGGCACACACAGAGGCAGTGGCAGAATTACCAGCCTTACAAGGACTGCCACCAGACTGGTTAAGTAGAGCACCAAGCAGCCCTTCTGTATAGTGATAACGCAGAGCAAGGTGAAGCCCCTTTCTCCAGTCTCTGTGGGGCCAGGGATCCTGGCTACTATGCACTGGAAACGCTAACGCTTTGCGATCCACTCGGCGTCATGCAGCACACTGGCCTGGGCTCATCTTCAGGGCACCTCTCCACTTAGCATGGCCCTCATCTCGGGGCGTCAGTGCCCCTTCCTGGCCTCTGAGGCCCGAGTTAGGGACCGCGCCTCTCCCCCCCCCCCCCCCCCCCCCCGCCCAGGGGCTGGCTCGCCGCGATGACTCCGCTCCGCCTAGGGAGGCAGCACAGAGCTCGTCGGCCTCTCCTTCCCTCCCGTCTCAATGGCGGAAGTGAGTCGTTCCAGCCGAAACACAACAACATTCTCGGTGGTGGGAGTGAATGGAGTCGTCCAAATGAGGGGGATACTTCTCACCATCAAATCTTAAAATCCGAAAGATAATCAAGAACAAGGAAACATGCACATTACATAGCAGGACTTGGGTGTAAGTATTTTCTCGCGTGGGTGTAGAAACGGCCTGGGCAGCTGCACTCGTGTCCAGGCTGGGCCGGCAGGCCCGCGCCCCCTGCGGCCGCGGAGGCAGGTGGAGCGGTCTAGCTGGAGGGGCGGGGCAGCGGTTTCCGGCCGGCGCGTCGTCTCCCGCGGCGGTGGTCTGGCGCTCCGGCGAGCGCGGTGGAGTGGCGGCGGGCCCGGGACGCGGGCTCGGGGAGGTAGGGCGCCGTTCTAACCCCCTGCCCCTTCCCCTGGGCAGGCGCGGGCGCTCCCTGAGCCGGCCGGAGGGAAGGCGCGCCCCGAACTCCCAAGCCCGGCCAGGTGGGCGCGGAGTGCCGCCCCCGAGACCACCTCTCCGGAGCTCGCTCCACTCCCGGTAGCGAGTTGTGGGGGTTCTGGGCGCGTGGCGGTGGGAAAACGGGGCCCAGGCCGGAAGTTGGCGCGGAGTCCGGCCCGCGTTCTTGATGCGTAGCCGGGCGCTGTCTGTCCTGCTTTTAGTCCTCCTCTGGCGCTGGGTCGGACCCGCGGGGATCTTGCCGGGTGCGAAGAGGAGGAGGAAGGGGAGGATCCGAGCCTGAGTGACCCCGCTCCGGCCTGTGCGCGTAAGGTGGTCCTGGGGTGCCCTGGGCTCCAGCCTGGCGCTGAGAACGCAGGGGTCGGTCTGCCCCTGTGATCTGCAGACCTGGGCGTGCGGGGACCGGGGTGACGGGACCTCCCAGCCAGGCCGTGTGCTGCAGAACTCGTGGCTCACGGGAGGCTGGGTGAGGTTGAGGGGACAGGCAGGCTCATCACAGACCAAAGGTGGCCGCTCTGGGAAGGAGGCTGGGGCTGGTCAGTCCTGATTTCCTGGAGAAGTGGAGCCTAGGATAGCGTGGAGAATGAGGGTCGGGCTGGGCTTGGGGCAGAAGTGAAGCGGTGCATGGCCTGTTTGAAGTTTGTGGGGGACATAGGAGGGCGAAGTTGTGGAAGAAAGGGGAGCTGCCCTGGAGCTGGGAGTCTCTAGGTGGGGGACTGGTGGATGGAGGTAAACTGGATGGAGGGCAGCAGTGAACAGGAGAGCCCGCTGATCCGTGACCTAAGAACATAGAAGAAACCCGCCCAGCAGCCCCAGCAAGGACCGGGAGTTCCTGGGTCCGGGTGAATCGAGCAGTAACTTCGCACCAGGTTCCAGGTCCCGGGTTCCTGGTGGTGGATAGGACGGTCCCTGCCCTGGAGGAACTGTCTACCTCCTGGGAGAGACAGGACAGGATGACACCTGCTGGGACGGGTGAGCCCGGCTGATTGCCAAGCGAGGGGCAGAGCCCGTTGGCTTTCTGACCGCCGCCCTGTGTGTTCAGTGGTGAGCAGCACCGCTTAAGGGGGAGAGAGACAAACTGAAAAAAAGTTAGAAAAGAGTTGTCAGGGGCTCAGCCACCACGGAATTACGTGAAAGGATGAATTTTGGATGATTTAAGCGATTAAACGTAGGGGTATTTTATTCTACAACAAAGACTAGTTGAAAGAGAAAAGAGTTCCTAAGATTGAGGTGCTCAATAATAAAAACCTAACGCGTGTGACATGGCCTTGGGACTGGCATGTGAATAGAGGCTGGAAGGAGACTTAGTGGACAGGTACATGCGAGGCAACTAGAATTGAAGGACCTAGGATTGAAGTCTGGAAGCGTGGGAAATCATGTTTTGATTTAGGGAAAAGTTGATCTAAAAGTTGATAATTATAACCAGTTCCTACACAGTTGCTTCAGCCTCACTATGAGTAGATAAGATGTGATGTCGGCATGTTTCTGGGGGATGGAGATCTTTAACCTGTAGGAGGGGGAGGGGGTGATGGAAGAGTTGCCTCTGAACAGCTGAAAGGCTTCTTTGTGGAAAGCGGTGAGATTTCTTCTGTGTGGCTTCTGATAGCAAAACTAAGACTAGTGGTTTGAAGCACTAAGAGAGAGTCCTCAGGAGAGCTGTCTAAAGATGGGGTCATCTGCCGTGAGAGGCACTGAATTCCCTGTCAGAGGAGCATTGTAAGCTGAACACTCTCAGCTAAGAAACGTGGCTGTCCCCTCTCCCTCTGGGCGCATCTTCAGTTACCTACTAAGTTCTGGTTCTCAAGTCTGTTCTTTTCTTCCCTCTCCCTCCACCGGTGCAGCCGTGTAGCCTTGCGTCATCTTGCAGCAGCTACAACATAACTATAGCAGCTCAAACCTGCTATGATTACTAATTGCCAGGTACTGCTTTAAGTGCTTTAGAGATGCCAGCTCACCTAATCCCCAGAAAACCCTTTTACGGTAGCGATTGTTAAATCCCCTTTTTACAGATTGGGAAAACTAAGGCACATAGGAGCTCAGCAGCTTACCCAAGAGCACACAGTGAGCAGTTGGCAGAGCTGGGGTTCCAGCCCAGGCTGTCTGGCTTTAGAGTCATTGTTCTGAACCACGATTCTGTGTTTTACATGTGTTGTTTTATTTAACCTTCACAACAATCCAAATTTACGGATAAGAAAGCAGAGCCGGAGAAGGTGCAGGATTGGCCTAAGATCACTGCCAGACATGGGAGAGCTGGGATTCACACCCAGGACTGCTGGACATGGGGCCCCACACTCTGCACTTCATCCCCCACAGCCATCTGCTGCCTCTGTCACTGCCACTGCTGTAGTGGCCTCTAACCGGACTCCTTGCCAGCCTTTCTGCTTTACTGTGCATTGGCAAGCTTTTACCCTGGCGTCTGTGGACGGCCTGGAAATAAGTGAGATTTGGTGTGTCTGTGCAGGTCAGTCAAGTTTAAAGCCGAGTCTCCTTAGCTTCTGTTGACATCTCAGAGCATTTTGTGACCTCAGATAGTGAAGAGGCTGAGTTAACTTTCTGATGCACAGATTTGATCTTGGCACAGTGATGCATCGACTCTCCATTGTCCTTAGGACAGAGTTCAAATCCTTAACCTGGTCATTCAAGGTCCCAGGAAATCAGACTTTCCTCCTCCCGCCTGTAGTCTCGCCAGTATGGGAACATTTGCCTGCCTGTCTCTCCACCCTGGCAGCTTCTCAAGGCAGGTGTTTGCCTTTAATGGCCAGTGCCTGACAGGTGTCGCACAGTGAGCATGTGTTGTAACCAGCACTGAATACCCTAATGGAGTTCAAGCCTTGGCCAGTTGTGTGGCCTGGTAACTTTGCAGCTCTCCCCCTTTCTGATCCCAGCAGCCTGAGGTTCTCTGATAGTAGGTGCTGCCGAAATGCAGAGAAAGGCTGTGGAGGCAGGGGCTGGGCTGGGCCTGGAAGGAAGTGAGCAGGTAACATGCAGATCGTTCCGAAGGTTTCAGTATTCTGACCTGGCTCTTCTTGCAGGGCAGCCCCTGTGTGGGTGAAGTTCCCGTCTCTACTGTCCCCCACCCTGTTGTGGGCCACTGGCTGCAGGATGAACTGTCGCTCGGAGGTGCTGGAGGTGTCGGTGGAGGGGC